>NC_090766.1:6198873-6203873 GCF_036898095.1 Palaemon carinicauda | reverse complement strand
CAAGATTTCGAAAAAGTAGAAGTTGTACTGACCAAATTTTCATTTTAAGACATGTGGTACAGCAATGTGTAGAACTTAGAGATCCACTTTAGATGGAAATTTGTGGACTATGAAAAAACATTTGATAGTGTGCACCGGCCAATTTTGTGGAGAGTGCTGCATTTAGGAGGGCCTCTTAAATATTTAAATTTGATTAAGTCTCTTCATGAGCATAGCAAATGCAAAGTTAATGTTAGTGGAGCCCTATCAAATGAATTTTCTGTAAACAGAGGGGTACTCCTAGGGAATGTGTTGTCACCCAAGTTGTTTATCCTTCTCATGGATTTTGTAATGTCTTGAACAGTCAGAGATGGTGGAGAAGGATTGGACTGGATTGGTGATAGGAAATTTGCAGACTTAGAGTATGCTGAAGATGCTGTCCTTATTAGCAGAATTCTGCAGAATTTCCAATGCTTGCTTACCAGAATGGATGAAATACCAAATGAGGTTGGGTTTCAAGAAAAATAGAAGACAGACAGACAATGAGGACGGAATATGCAATGGAAGATGAAATATCATTGGAAGGAGAAATGATTAATGAGGTGGAGTCATTTAAATATTTAGGAACAACGATCTCTAACACAGGATCTTTAGAATTTGATTTTAATGAAAGATTGAAAAAATAAATCATATAATGGCTAGGATAAGTAAAAATTTGAAAATCAAATCGCCTGAAATTACATAAAAAATCCACCTATATATCAGTTAGGTGAGATCGGTGTTACTGTATGGACATGAGTCGTGGTATGACAATGAAACTATATCCAACGATTTTGTAGATTTGAGAACAAAGCCCTCAGAAGAATACTGGAAGTTAAATGGCAGGACAGGATTAGAAATAAAACTATAAGAGATTACACGAGTGCCATATGTAAATGAGATCATGGCGAGGGGTAGATGGGAGATGGTTTGGGCTTGCTCTTTCGCACTCCCTAAAAGAGATTAGTTCACCAAACGTATAACTGGGCTCCACAAGAAGAGTTGGAAGACCCAGGCCTACATTTCTGAGGACTATGAAGCGTGATGTCCAAGATGATAAATGGAGAAGTATTGATTTAAAAGCTCAAGATAAGAGACGACTGGCGAAATCTAACCGAGGCCCTTTGCGTCAATGGGCGTGGGAGGATATGATGATGATAATGATAGAATATATCAGTATATTTGAATGTGATTAGATACATTTAGACCTATAAGATTCGAGCAGGCAATAAAATAAAAACGGTTCATTTAATAAAACCTTGATTAAGTTCGAGCAAACCTCGGAAAAGTCTTATAACCTCATTAATGAATAATTAGTTCTATGGCTCAAAATGAGAGGAGAGATTCTTCCAAAGTTTGAAGAATTAAGTTTTGCTCGTTTTTTAATTTAAAATCCTACAGAAAATTGTTAAAGTTTGAAATTCTCCGTTGTGCAACTGCTATAAGGAAATTATTATTATTATTATTAAATGCTAAGCTACAACCCTAGTTGGAAACGCAGGATGTTATAAGCCCAGGGGCCTCAACAGGGAAAATAGCCCAGTGAGGAAAGGAAACAAGGAAAAATTAAATAAATTTATTCTAAAGAATAGCAACATCAAAATAAATATTTCGCTATACAAACCACAAATACTTTAACAAAACAAGAGGGAAGAGAAACCAGATAGAATAATGTGCCCGAGTGTACCCTCAAGCAAGAGAACTCTAACCCAAGACAGTGTTCAAGACTTTCCTTTATAAATGTAAGCTTTCCCCATTATCTCCGCCAACGAAGTTGAAAGGTTATGTTTTCGCCCATGTTCGTGTGTGTGTGAACACCATCCTGGCAACAATTTAATCGTAATGAAACTTGCCGGGATTAATTGTTATGTAAATAGCTTGAAATTATTAAATTTTTGAAGATAGAGGTCAAAGTTCAAGGTTAAAGGTCAAGGTCACGGTCAAGCACAATGTCCAATTCACGAATTAGCATAAGTTTGGACATCGTTGTCACAGAGACTTCAAACTTGTTAAGGGTCAAACATCAAGGTAAAGGTCAAGAAATAAGCTGTCTTTCTCTCTCTCTCTCTCTCTCTCTCTCTCTCTCTCTCTCTCTCTCTCTCTCTCTCTCCTCCTCTCTCTCTCCTTTCCCCGTTCTTTTTTATTTGTAAAACCAATGACAGTTTACTAAGTACCGAGGACATGGCAAAAAGTTTCTATTTTTTAAAAAAGTCAATATAGAGTTATAAAGGCCAAGGGGACAGTAACATTACCCTATCAAGCAGGACAATGCCCTAGAGACTGACCATATTACATACGATCAGCGCCCAAGCCCCTTCTCCATCCAAGCTAGGACCAAGGAGGGCCAGGCAATGACTGCTGATGGCTCAGCAGATAGACCTATAGGTTCCCCCAAAACGCTCAATCTTTAGCTCACAAGGATGGTGAGGTTGCAGCGACAAAGGGAACTAACGAGTTTGAGCGGGACTCTCAAACTCAGTCTGGCAATCACCAGGCAAGGACGCTACCACCAGGCCACCACATCCCTAACATTTATTTTAATGTCACTGTTTCAAGATATTTTATTTTTCCTTGTTTCCTTTCCTCACTGGGCTATTTTCCATGTTGGGGCCCCTGGGCTTATAGCATCCTGCTTTTCCAACTATGGTTGTAGCTTAGCAAGTAATAATAATAATGATAATAATAATAATAATAATTTCCTTTCCTCACTGGGCTATTTTCCCCTGTTGGGGCCCCTGGGGCTTATAGCATCCGGCTTTTCCAACTAGGGTTGTAGCTTAGCAAGTAATAATAATAATAATAATAATAATAATAATAAATAACTTGCCTCTAGACTTTCTTGAGCTATTTCTTACAGATATTCATAACCCTCTTAATCATAAGCTAAGTAAACTTTATAACGCTCTATTACATGAAATAAAAATGCTCATGTATCTGAAAAAAACAGGGAAAACAATAGGCGGAATTTCAGAAACAAAACCATCTTGCCTCTTTCAAGAATGAGTCTATATACGAAACAAACCATCCTGTCCCTTTCAAGAATGAGTCAGTATGAGACACAAACCATCCAATATCGATCTAGAATGAGTCAATATAAGAAACAAAACCCCTAGTTCCAACCTGGAATGAGTCAATATGAGAAAAACTAATCCTTTCTCAATCTGGAATGAGTCAATATGAGGCACAAGCATTCTTTCTCGATCTTGAATGAGTCAATATGAGATAAACTATCCTTTTTCAATCTGGAATGAGTCAGTATGAGACAAACCATTCTTTCTCAATCTGGAATGAGTCAGTATGAGACACAAAGCTTCCTTTCTCGATCTAGAATGAGTCAATATAAGAAACAAACCCCCTAGTCCCAACCTGGAATGAGTCAATATGAGAAAAACTATCCTTTTTCAGTCTGGAATGAGTCAGTATGAGACACAAACCATTCTTTCTCGATCTGGAATGAGTCAATATGAGGAAAAACTATCCTTTTTCAATCTGGAATGAGTCAGTATGAGATCCAAACCATTCTTTCTCGATCTGGAATGAGTCAATATGAGAAAAACTATCCTTTCTCGATCTGGAATGAGTAAATATAAAAAACCTATCCTTTCTAGAATGAGTCAATATATGAAACAAACCAATAGTCCCAACCTGGAATGAGTCAATGAGATACAAACCATTATTTTCGTTTTTCGGGAATGAGTCAACATGAGAAATAAACCATCTTTCTATTTTCAGAAATGAGTTAATATCTGAAATAAACCATCCTTTGAATTCTGAAATGTTTCAATATCAGAAACAAATAATTCTTAACCTTTCAGGAATGAGTCAATATGATAACAAAGAACTTCCTTTAAACCCTCTGTAATGTGTTAATATGAAAAAAAAAAAATTCATTCCCTTGAATGAGACAATATGAGAAACAAATCATCCTTTAGCTGACCCGTCTTTAAGTCAAATAATACAAGGCAATTCCTAATCAGGAACAATTCTGAAACGCGTACTACATAATAAATAAATCCTAAAACATCTATGAAAATTAATAACTGCCATTAACACCCTCACCCACCCAAAGAAGAAACAGACATCGGATTCATCTCTAACAACATAAAATGGTTAAATCACAAACTAACACAAGCAGTTGCCATGATTGAGAACCTCTTCAATACGAGATATTTATGACTATAAGGTGAGGCTTACAATACAGTAA
This sequence comes from Palaemon carinicauda, assembly GCF_036898095.1. Classification (NCBI taxonomy): domain Eukaryota; kingdom Metazoa; phylum Arthropoda; class Malacostraca; order Decapoda; family Palaemonidae; genus Palaemon; species Palaemon carinicauda. Next base: position 6,199,651 of record NC_090766.1, on the reverse strand, counting down.
TGACTATTTAACGCCTCATTGCCAGAATAAACTAATCAAGACAGAGCTGCCACTTCAAAAAACAAAGATCAAATTCCTTTAGTGGAAAAGAGCACTACAAGCAAAATACATTTAATGTACCGCACGCGATTTATACACGCTCGTACACTAACGGTATTTCTTTTTTTGTCTTATCGCTCGCTCTTCCTGTACTGATAATGGACCAAGTCTCCTTTGTCTTGTAACTGTTTACGCTTGCTAGCTCGTTTAAAGGTTTAAAGGTCGCTCATAAATGGCAGAGGCAAGGGACAGTGGCATTGCCCTAGCAAGCAGAACAATGCCCTAGAGACTAACCATATAAATATGATCAGCGCCCAAGACCCTTCTTTACCCAAGTTAGAAACCAGTGAGGACCAGGTAATGGCTGCTGATGACTCAACAGATAGACCTATAGGCTCCCCCCAAATCCCCCGACCTTAGCTCACAAGGATGGTAAGGTTGCAGACAATATAGACACTAACGAGTCTGAGCGGGACTCGAACTCCCGTCTGGCAAACACCAGGCAGAGACGTCACCAATTTTTGTGACGTTCTTGCTCGAAAGTCCTTGTATATAAGCTCGATGTGTTTAGTAAAGTTTAGTTGCATTCACGGGAATCACTTCGCGTATCTGTTACAACCTAAAAGCCCACTTACACAATACACACCTTTCTTCTAATGTGGCAGAAAACAAGGAATAATCCCCGATCCTACAAATCTCGAGCAAAGCGTTACACCACTCAGCCTCAGGGCCCACATAA
>NC_090766.1:6164514-6198373 GCF_036898095.1 Palaemon carinicauda | reverse complement strand
TGACTCAACAGATAGACCTATAGGCTCTCCCAAAACCCCCGACCTTAGCTCACAAGGATGGTAAATGGCAGAGGCAAGGGAGACTGACATTGCCCTAGCAAGCAGGACAATGCCCTAGAGACTGACATATATTATATGATCAGCGCCCAAGCCCCTTCTCTACCCAAGTTAGAACCAGTGAGGACCAGGTAATGGCTGCTGGTGACTCAACAGATAGACCTATAGGCTCTCCCAAAACCCCCGACCTTAGCTCACAAGGATGGTAAATGGCAGAGGCAAGGGAGACTGACATTGTCCTAGCAAGCAGGAAAATGCCCAAGAGACTAACCATATAAATATGATCAGCGCCCAAGACCCTTCTCTACCCAAGTTAGAACCAGTGAGGACCAGGCAATGGCTGCTGATGACTCAACAGATAGACCTATAGGCTCCCCCAAATCCACCGACCTTAGCTCACAAGGATGGTAAATGATAGAGGTAAGGGACAGTGACATTGCCCTAACAAGCAGGACAATGCCCAAGAGACTGACATTATATACTATATGATCAGCGCCCAAGCCCCTTCTCCACCCAAGTTAGAACCAGGGAGGACCAGGCAATGGCTGCTGATGACTCAACAGATAGACCTATAGGCTTCCCCAAATCCCCCTACCTTAGCTCACAAGGATGGTAAGGTTGCAGACAATATAGGCAATAACGAGTCTGAGCGGGACTCGAAATCCCGTAAATCTCCTTTTTAAATAATGATAGAAAGTAGTTAATAAAGAACATGAACTCTCTCTCTCTCTCTCTCTCTCTCTCTCTCTCTCTCTCTCTCATTTTTGTCGTATGTAACAGCAATATATTCTTGCTAATGTAATATGGATTCTCCAAACCAAGTCAACTCTGTAAAAGTCAAGCTAGACTCATTGGGCTGGTAAACTCCTTTTTGAATAATGATAAAAAGTAGTTAATACAGAACATGATCTCTCTCTCTCTCTCTCTCTCTCTCTCTCTCTCTCTCTCATTTTTGTCGTATGTAACAGCCATATATGTAATATGGATTCTCCAAACTTCAAGACATCTCTATAAGAATCAACCTAGACTCACAGGCCTGGTAAACTCCTTTTTGAATAATGATAAAAAAGTACTGTTAACAAAGAACATGAACTCTCTCTCTCTCTCTCTCTCTCTCTCTCTCTCTCAGCAAAACAGTAGAGTAAGCCTCCACTTCCGGTAAAGAGGTTTAAGCGCACCAGAACACGAGCATTAGCTTCCGCCGTCATTAAACTCAGAATGATTAAGAGCTAACGGCAAGCGTTTCATTAACAGCAAACGTCGTTTGGGAATCTAAAAGGCATTTGCAAGAACAAATGGCTCTTGCATGCGGAAAATGAGCCACACCGAAGACATAATGAGACTAGGAACGTTTAGCCTTTCAGTTTGATAGACCGAACTCGCTACTGGAGTCGGCCTTAAAATGTTTGGTGATAAAGTAAGTTTTGATCCATTTAAGTATTATAATTTATTTTATGTTTCTTGATAATTTGGTTTACTTTATGTTTATTGTTTTCAAAGAGCTTTGATAATGAGAGAGAGAGAGAGAGAGAGAGAGAGAGAGAGAGAGAAAATTATATCATAAATATTCAATAAAAGACAAATAAACTTTTTTTCCCAACCAGAGAGAGAGAGAGAGAGAGAGAGAGAGAGAGAGAGAATTATATCAATATAAATATTCAATAAAAGACAAATAAATTTTTTCACCAAACAACCAGAGAGAGAGAGAGAGAGAGAGAGAGAGTTAAATCAATATAAATATTCAATAAAAGACAAATAAACTTTTTTTTACAAAACATAACCAGAGAGAGAGAGAGAGAGAGAGAGAGAGAGAGAGAGAGAATATCAATATAAATATTCAATAAAAGACAAATAAATATTTTTTTTTTTACCAAACATAACCACACAAAACACTAGTGTTTTATGTTGTTTGTGTAAATATAAAACAAAAGAAAACACCACATGACTAAATTTTCCTCCAGTTCATGACGTCATCAAAGCAAGCAGATGTTTGTTTGCTAATCGAGTTTGAGTCAAGTTCACAAGTTCAAACATTCAGCGATTCCTTTTAAATGAACAGGATGATATAACTCTCTCTTCATAGATTATATGTGATATACTTAACGTTGTTACTGATCTTTGAGATATTTTATAATCATTATTTTTCATATACTATTATATTTCCTTTTATTAAAGAGCGATTTAACTGTTTGAACCATACATTTCCAACTTAGCCTTTAGCTTGAATAATAATAATAATAATAATATATTGTGACGGTCTTTAGTTCAAACTATTATTCCGTTAGTCACCAATGAACAGAAGAAAGCAGAATCAGACAGAATACCCTTAATAAAATAGAATAGTATTTTTCTTTCAATTGTTGCATAATTTCGCGGGAATTAGACCTACGATTATTATTATTATTATTATTATTATTATTATTATTACTAGCCAAGCTACAACCCAAGTTGGAAAAGCAAGATGCTATAAACCCAAGGGCTCCAATAGGGAAAATAGCCCAGTGAGGAGAGGAAATAAGGAAATAAGTAAATGAAGAGAACAAGTTAACAATGAATCATTCTAAAACAGTAACAACTTCAAAACAGATGTTCAAGCCCACTGCAAAAATCTTTGTAAACAGTACTTCTATTATTATTAAAAATGATCTTTACTGGCCAATGAGTCTAGCTTGACTCTTAAGACGGATTTACATGGTCGAGAGTTCGACAAACAAGTGTTCGAAGTGATGTTCGGTTGTCGAATACTTTTGCCGAACTGTTCGAAGAGAGTCTGTTCTCGCCTGATTTTTGTGGGCGGGGCTTCATTGTTCCCAAACCTTATGCATTTATGCCTGACTCCACCTCTTCGAACAGTTTGACAAGCAGGTTCGACAACCGGATTTGATGAACCGTTCGACCGAGGAAACTTCGCTTTAAAAAGTTGGCTTGAAGTTTGGGAAATTCATTTTGCATTTACAAGAATATGTGGCTGTTGCACAGAACAAAATGAGAGAGAGAGAGAGAGAGAGAGAGAGAGAGAGAGGGGGGGGGGGCATCATACCAGCCCCTCCACCCCCTTTTCCCCAGTCACTTACGCCTCTTTGGTTCCCCATATTCCTTGGCGATAAAATTGGAAGTTTCCTCGCCAAAGTTGGTCCCTTAGCGGGAAAAGTTCTTGAGGAATTGGAGAGAGAGAGAGAGAGAGAGAGAGAGAGAGAACGCTATATTACGAGCGAGCGTGATATTATCGGTTTAAATTTCGAAATAAAATTATATAAAAGCTCTAATTAACATCCTACAGTGAATATCATACATATTCCGCATTTCCCCTCAGTCAAAATAAACTAATCTTTAACTATACTACTAAACTCTAGTATTAATTTGTAGTAATGATAGTAACGGGATAGTAACGGGGACCATCTAGAATTCTAGATAGTAGGAGGCCTAGACTATGGTACAATAATCTACGGAATATCTTTGCCATTTTTGACATTTTTTAAAAAACTATTCGAAGTTTTTAATATAAAAAGCGAATTGGCAGTAGTGAATGCATGTGGTGTTGTAGCCAGTGATTAAATTTAGCATTCTGGAAGCGTTATAAATTACGTAGAGGTTGTCTGAGGAAAACAACTACCAGTGATTTGAGCACTCTGGAAACGTTGTAGAGGCTTTGCAGTGAGTGCAAGCAATGTTGTAGCCAGTGATTTTAGACTTCTGGAAACATTGTAAACGTTGTAGAGGCTTTGCACCGAGTGCAAGCAGTGTTGTAGCCAGTGATTTTAGACTTCTGGAAACATTGTAAATGTTGTAGAGGCTTTGCAGCGAGTGCAAGCAGTGCTGTAGCCAGTGATTTTAGACTTCTGGAAACATTGTAAATGTTGTAGAGGCTTTGCAGAGAGTGCAAGCAATGTTGTAGCCAGTGATTTTAGACTTCTGGAAACATTGTAAATGTTGTAGAGGCTTTGCACTGAGTGCAAGCAGTGTTTTAGCCAGTGAATTTAGCCTTCATGAAGCGTTGTAAACGTTGTTGAGCCTGTCTTACGAAAGAACTGCCAGTGATTTGAACCTTCTGGAAACGTTGTAGAGGCTTTGCAGTGAGTGCAAGCAATGTTGTAGCCAGTGATTTTAGATTTCTGGAAACATTGTAAATGTGTGTAGAGGCTTTGCAGCGAGTGCAAGCAATGTTTGTAGCTGGATTTTAGACTTCTGGAAACATTGTAAATGTTGTAGAGGCTTTGCACCGAGTGCAAGCAGTGTTGTAGCCAGTGATTTTAGACTTCTGGAAACATTGTAAATGTTGTAGAGGCTTTTGCAGCGAGTACAAGCAGTGTTGTAGCCAGTGATTTTAGACTTCTGGAAACATTGTAAATGTTGTAGAGGCTTTGCTACCGAGTGCAAGCAGTGTTGTAGCCAGTGATTTTAGACTTCTGGAAACATTGTAAACGTTATAGAGGCTTTGCAGCGAGTGGCAAGCAGTGTTGTAGCCAGTGATTTTAGACTTCTGGAAACATTGTAAACGTTTGTAGAGGCTTTGCAGCGAGTGAATGCAGTGTTGTAGCCAGTGATTTTAGACTTCTGGAAACATTGTAAACGTTATTAGAGGCTTTGCAGCGAGTGCAAGCAGTGTTGTAGCCAGTGATTTTAGACTTCTGGAAACATTGTAAACGTTGTAGAGGCTTTGCAGCGAGTGAATGCAGTGTTTGTAGCCAGTGATTTTAGGACTTCTGGAAACATTGTAAACGTTATAGAGGCTTTGCAGCGAGTGCAAGCAGTGTTTGTAGCCAGTGATTTTAGACTTCTGGAAACATTGTAAGCGTTGTAGAGGCTTTGCAGCGAGTGCAAGCAGTGTTGTAGCCAGTGATTTTAGACTTCTGGAAACATTGTAAAACGTTATAGAGGCTTTGCAGCGAGTGCAAGCAGTGTTGTAGCCAGTGATTTTAGACTTCTGGAAACATTGTAAACGTTGTAGAGGCTTTGCAGCGAGTGAATGCAGTGTTGTAGCCAGTGATTTTAGACTTCTGGAAACATTGTAAACGTTGTAGAAGCTTTGCAGTGAGTGCAAGCAATGTTGTAGCCAGTGATTTTAGACTTCTGGAAACATTGTAAATGTTGTAGAAGCTTTGCAGTGAGTGCAAGCAATGTTGTAGTCAGTGATTTTAGCTTCATGAAGCGTTGTAAATGTTGTAGAGGCTTTGCAGCGAGTGCAAGCATGTTGTAGCCAGAAATTTTTAGCCTTCTGGAAAGTTTATAAACAGTAGGCCTATAAAGGCTCTCTGGGGAAAGAACTACCAATGAGCTGGTTAGGAAATTTGTAGGAGATTGTGGTTTTCGAGTGTACCTCTCGGGGTATTCCTCTTTCACCAGGGTATAACTACTCCTGTCCCCCTGCCGCTCAGCGTGACAGTAAAGAAATATATTCAGTTATGTATAGCCAGACACTTGGTCTTTATTATATATGGGAGGATATACAAGAATGCAAAACTTCTTCTTACGACTTTTTTAGTCCCACTGTAAGGCAGGGTCGGCCCGCTCGAGTCATCTTAATTTCTATTAATTGCATTTTCTTCCCACAATCTCACCCCACAATATATATATATATATATATAGTATAAGTGTCACCAGCCGTTTACTAGTCCAGTGCAGAACAAAAGCCTCAAACATGTCCTTACACTTGCGTCTGTATCTGGTCTATCTGTGCCGGGCCACGCCCGCAAACTTTCTTAGTTCGTCAATCCATCGTCGTTTCTTCATTTCTCCGCTTCTTTTGCAATCTCTGGGGATTCCCTCTGTTATTCTTAAGGCTCATCCATTGTCTGTCATTCTCATTATATGACCTACCTATGTCCATATATATAATATATACATAGGCCTATATATATAATACATACATATATATATATATATATATATATGACACCACGTATCGTTTTCAACCCTCTAAGTGTGAGCGATATATATTGCTAGTACTAAATATCAAGGCGATCTTTTACTTAAAATATTTACGAAAAGACCCCGTAAATATATGACAGAGAAAATATATGTATTTTTCGTTAAATCTTGAGGGTGATTCTCAAACGAAAAATGTGGTTTACATTTCCCCAAGAATTTTGGAAGGGCAGATATATTACATTGGCCTAATTTAGTTTGTTTACGACAATGATCCAAAGCAGTGTTGCCAAGCGCACAAAATCTTCCAAATACTCGTAAGGCCAAATAAGGAGCATATAATAGTTGGTAACACTGCTTTGGAGTGACCAAATATATGTTTGTTTTAAAATAGTCATAAAAACGAGTTGTGGAAAATATTAATAATCTCTGATTTATTTTTTGGCATAGTGACAAAATGACCTTAGTGGGTCATTTATCAAACCAATTATGAAATTTAGGTAATTTATTAAACGAATTATGAAATTTAGGAAAGTATCTTTATCAGCGTGATTTACTGATAACATATGGAAATGACACCGTGATTATTCATTACAAATTTATCATTATCAAAATAACTTCTACTGTCAATTAATACTAATGAAAATAAAGATAGATTATTATTAAATATGAATAACTAAATATTCTCTTTGTGTCAGGGTACTTGTGTCTGATTATGGCTATAAATTACAAATAATTATATTGACCATGTTTTAATAGAAGTAATAAAGGCTGATTCACATGATAAGACTTGTAATGGGTTATAACGTGAATTAGCAGAGAGAGAGAGAGAGAGAGAGAGAGAGAGAGAGAGAGAGTTGTGTATAAATTCGCGCTCTCGTAATTGGGAAGTCTCTCACAGAGAGAGAGAGAGAGAGAGAGAGAGAGAGAGAGAGAGAGTGGTGCCTGAATTCGCTCTCTCGTAATTGAAAAAGAGTTGTGTATAAAATTCGCGCTCTCGTAATTGGGAAGTCTCTCACACAGAGAGAGAGAGAGAGAGAGAGAGAGAGAGAGATTTCAATTACGAGAGAGTGGATTTAGGCACCACACACACAGAGAGAGAGAGAGAGAGAGAGAGAGAGAGAGAGAGTGAGCTTTTTCAATTATGAGAGAGCGAATTCAGGCACCACTCTCTCTCTCTCTCTCTCTCTCTCTCTCTCTGACATGTAATTTACTGTCATATGTCTGTCCTAAGCCCGGATAAAATTAGGGGCGGGGGGGATCACCATAATTCGAAGAATCAAGTGTCCACTCGTGGACTCAGGTTAATAACTGAATGGGTGACCTATAATAAATAAGAGACAGTAACAGAGTTATTTTCTTTCTCCAAACAGGTAAGCTTAGGAACTCTGCTTCTTGTACAGGTATAATACAGGGATTACATTCAAATATGCCGTCGTTCAGTCCGGGGTCTGGATGTGTAATCACTGTTTCATATATATATATGCAAGTAGAATGAAGAGACTTGGACTATTGAAGCTTTATTTCATCACAGTATGTTTTATGAAATTCACGAATCTAGAAGACGCCTCGGATTTAAACAGCTAACTGTGAGAGAGAGAGAGAGAGAGAGAGAGAGAGAGAGAGAGTCCAGTTGCTCAAATATTTATGAATATGCGAGTACCGGTTCTCCAAGGCTGAATCCAACCTCATAAAAATCTATTACGTTTGGAGCGATGGCATGACTGATTATCATAGAAAACGGACTCCCCAGAACCATTAAAGGAGTATCTAGCAACTCAAGAACAATAAGAAAAACAATAACTCAGCGAAAGGAAGAGGGGAAATAAAAAAAAAAGAAATATCAAAACGGCTAAACAACGAGAGAAACCTTACATCACACAGGTTCCCCTCCGACCTGCACTCTCCCCTCCGACTGTACTCTCCCCTCCGACCTGCTCTCCAAACCTCACTCTCACTGCTCCTCTTTCCTCATAGGATGGCTAGCAACCTTTGAAAAAAAAAGAGAAAAAAAAAGAGGGAGAGGGGAATTGTGTCAGTGGGCCTCTTGTATCGTACGTCCGCCAACCCCAGCCAGCCCTCAAACACCACTTTAAGGACTCGATTCTGCCTTGCGCTCTTTCCACCTTCGTACGACAACGCATGTATGACTTTCCTAAATGCTCTCTCTCTCTCTCTCACTCTCTCTCTCTCTCTCTCTCTCTCTCTCTAAATGCGATCCTGATGAGTATTCATTTATTTGCGGTGAAGATAAAAAGAAAAATCACCGAACAAATAGATGTGTGATTTCGCCCGAGTGTTAGATGTTCAGGTTTAATATAGTTATCTGTTCTGTACTGACTCTGGTTTAAACAGTTCTATATAGATAAAATACATGAACGATGTACAATATTCCCTCGCATTAACCAATTTCATTTGTATTATTAATAGCAGCTATTAGGAATCGGACCGAATTGATAATATAAAATATTGATGATGTCGAAGTATTTTGAATTTTCTATTGAGAATGGCTTCGGCGAGAACTAGTACTATGTAAGGACTGATATAACGAGGTTAATAGTACTATCTATGACAGTAGGCAGAGGCAAGAGGAAATATAACTATTAATGTAGTAAAATAAAAAGGAGGAATAGTACGATTCATGATAATAAGAACAGATAAACAGACCAAACTATAGTATTGATAACGAATGGAAACTTTTCAAGCTATTCGAGAAGAAACCACAATTAAATAGTACCAGCCACGGGTATTGAATATATAAAAGAAATAGAAGTATTATCAATAGATAAGAATAGATGAAAATAGATTAAGTACAAGGGGAAAAGAGTGACCTACTATAAATAAGGGTAAGACGGAAAGAAATATAGAGAAAATAGTACTAGCCAATAGCTCTGGCCTTCGTTTATATTCAGTAGGTTCCCTTTCGACTGGGCCCCACACGACCCTCCTTTCCTAGTGATACCAGGTTTGATAGCAAAGCCCTTAAAGGGGGGATTTCACTCCTTTTAGACGCGATAAGTGACCCTTAGGGACTCATTTGTGTGAAGAGGGTTGAAGCTCACCGTATCTCTAGACCGATGGACTGATTGAAGAGCACCCGTTCAGGTTCAATCGAGTCAAAATCTCTCTCTCTCTCTCTCTCTCTCTCTCTCTCTCTCTCTCTCAAGACAAATATATAGAATAGTAAATCTTTATATAGGTTATATAGATTTGGAAGAAGAGGATGTCAAGAAACTTGAAATTAAAGAATATAACAACCACTCTGTCTCTTTACACACACACACACACACATATATATATATATATATATATACTTGCCAAAGGAGAACATATTCTTTAGTACCACTACAATGTGAACCTCGTACACACACACACACACACACACACAAATACACAAATAATTAAATACATAGAAAAATGAAATGAATGAATACAGTAATGTAGTTGATATGCATATGTTGTAGTACCAAAACTTAAGTATGAAAAAAATGGAAAAATTGTATTTCTTTTATATATTCTGAATAAACAAGGTATAAATAAATCCTCCAGGTGCTAAGGAAAGAGGATAGTTACCATACTCATCTTGGCACCTAAGACGGTTAATTCTTATAACCGAATATTACAAAAATCTTCTAAGATGATTTTAAATTCATTCAAGTATGTAAATAAGAATAAATGCAATTCTAAAAGCTTTGAAATAACATTAGGCCTACAAGATATGGATTCCATTTTTAAAGCTTTAAAATGGCCCTAGGCCTAAATGATATGGATTATTTAATACTGATAAATGGCTGCCAAATTTAGATTAAATAACAGGAAAATGATTTCAATATAAAAATTATTTATAATCACTGAAACATCTCTTTGGCTTGAACCAACTAAAAGGTTAAATAAATGATAAAATGAATACTCGTAAGTGAATGAATATACCTCAATGGTTTGAACTAGCAAATATGAGAATGATAAAAAACTGACTAAATTGAATAGAAATAATTAGTATAATGAAAAATTAAGACGTGGGTAAATTGAAAAGACCAAAATAATAATAATAATAATAATAATAATAATTTCTGTTAAAATACGCATTAAAAAATACTTTCTTCAAAGTCATCAGTATTGAAATCATTAAAAATTTCAAGTAACTGAAATTTCTGAAGTTTTGAAGATTTTAAAAGACTTAAGAAATGATTTACGATTATAATATAAGAATGAAATTTCCACACACGTGCGCGCGCACACACACACACACAAACACACACACTTAAAGGGTTATTAGTGAGCCCAGTTGGTATTTAATATCCAAAAAATAAAAAAAACTATATTCAATGTGTACTATCATTCGGCATTTTATTCATTCAATTATTTATAGGTTCGTTAATTGGAATAATAATTACTATTTTAAGACCGAATAGAAATGATAATTAGAAAGTACTCCACATATAAATAAACCATAACAAAATAATAGGATTATGACGTTGTTACTGTTTTTAGAATGAGTTATTGTTAATTTGTTCTCTTCATTTATTTATTTCCTTATTTCCTTTCCTCACTGGGCTATTTTTCCCTGTTGGAGCCCCTGGGCTTATAGCATCTTGCTTTTCCAACTAGGGTTGTAGCTTGGATAGTAATAATAATAATAATAATAATAATAATAATAATAAAGAGGAGGGTATAAACCCTACGGGGTACGCACGCCACATTTCAAGTTTTAAATGTCACTCATGAATGGCAGAGGCAAGGAACAGGAAACTGTCCTAAATTAGAATAGAAACTGATCCTAAATACATATGATTAGCCCTCAAGAACCCCTCTTCATGAACTTTGGACCAGGGGGGACCAGGTAATGGCTGCTGATAACTCCGTAGGTACACCTATAAACTCTCCCAAACCCGCATCCCTAGCTCACAAGGATGGTGAGGTTGCAGACACACTAGACAAAACAGCTTAGAGTAGGTCTCGAACTCCAGTTCGACAGATTGCCAGGCTGGGAAGTTTTCAATAGGCCATTGAACTTGCCTTAAGGCAATATACCATAACTGGGAAGTTTTGCCAAAACCCAAAATCTCAAACCGTTAAAAAAAAGTTTAAATAATTGAAGATTACAAAATCTTTCTACTATCAAAATTTGAGAGAGATAAGATCAATTATTCCTCATAATTACTATTGTGTGTTTTCTAAGCTGAGCAATATGTACGAGGAAAATAATAATGATAATGATAATAATAATAATAATAATAATAATAATAATAATAATAATAATAACAACAATAATGATAATAATAATAATAATAATAATAACAATAATAATAATAATAATAATAATAATAATAATAGCCTCTTCTAATAACCTTTAGAAAAAATAAGTTTTCTGGCAATTTATGTTCTTTTAAATTATTTTAGACGGAATCTCTCTCTCTCTCTCTCTCTCTCTCTCTCTATAAGAATCTAATACAAAAATCAACACAGTTTAAGATACGAGTAACAGATTCCACTTTAAGTATTTAAGAATATGGTCAATGTGATCAGGCGTTGGGGGTAGGGGAGACCCTTCAAGTTGAAGAAAAAAGACATCTTGAAGGCTAATAAGTGAATACAGCTATTGCAACAAGCCTTATTCGTCTGATGCAAGCGGAAAATTGTAAGGCTGAAAGGTCAGAGCAAAACTTATCTCTTCTCATTCATATCAATCGTTAATAAATAAAATTAATCCATTTAATAAAATAATTTCCCTCCTGATTTGTATAATTTTAATTAGTACGTCAAATTAAGCTATTTAATAATGTAATTATATCTCATTTATTTTCTATTTTGGCTTCATTTTAAGTTCAACATTGCCATTTTGAAAATGAGGTCAAAATTAAAATGTCGCTTTTATGAATTATTTTGTAGTTTTACTGTATCAATTCTTATATTCTTGACATTTCTCATTTTATTTAATTCCTTAATTCGCCTTCCACCGCCTTCCATACCCCATTTTTTACTGTACATATCTTTTCTAGGCTCTAATTCTCCCATCTTTAAACAGAATCAATGATTATTAACTTTCGAAATTTATTCATGTTGTCACAGAAGAAAAATTGCGAAACTCTACGGACGAAAAGACCACAATTTCGAGAATCAAACTAATGCTTTTAAACTAACCAATTTTTAAGATTTGCAATTATTTATAGATACTGTTATTAAGTCTTGTGTATGAGACTGCAGCAGTGACCTAAGTGACGCCTTGGAGCTTTCGCTCTCATGTCATTATTAGAAAGTAATAATAATAATACTGTGTTTCGCAGAGGAGTAGGATTGGATTCATAAAATTTTGGATAATTAAACGGTACTAGACCCGGGGAGAGCATTCAGCACCGAGGTAAAGTAAAATAATAATAAAGTAGATGCTGTAATGATCAAATAATGCCTACAGTGTACCGCATGAATCACACTTATAGCAAATTGTTTTTAAGGTGATGGTGAAATTTTGAATCATAAAATTTTGAATCATAAAATTTTGAATCATAATGAGCAAGTAGATGCTGTAATGACCAAAAAATAATGCCTACAGTATACCACATGAATCAAACTTAAAGCAACTTCTTTTCAAGGTGATGGTGAAATTTTGAATCATAAAATTTTGAATCATAAAATTTTTAATCATAATGAGCAAGTAGATGTTTTAATGACCTTAAAGCAATGCCTACAGTATACCACATGAATCACACTTAAAGCAACTTTTTTTCAAGGTGATAATGACATTTTGAATCATAACAATCAATGAAAATAAATCAAATGTGCCTAAAGTGGACCGCATGAATCACACTTATAGCAACTTGTTTTCAAGGTGATAATGACATTTTGAATCATACCAATCAAGGAAAATAAGTCAAATAATGCCTACAGTATACCGCATGAATCACACTTATAGCAACTTGTTTTTAAGGTGATAATGTCATTTTGAATCATAACAATCAATTAATAAAAAATAAAATCAAATGGTTGTGACACTCACAGACCAGTCCCAGGGAACGCCGGAAGTAAGAGCTGGAGCATCACCAACCTGGAACGATAAAAAAAGGAACATTTTAGATTTTCTTACAATAATTGATTGAAGATTTTTGAAAAAAAACTGATGATTAAAAAAAGGATTTCGGAAAAGTTTCTGTGATTTTTTAATATGAGTTTTTAAATGATTAAGCGAAGCATTTTTCAATGAAATGGATCTACTGTAGGTATGACGAGTCAAGGTTTTATGATTATATATATATATATATATATATATATATATATATATATATATATATATATATATATATATATATATATATATATATATATATATATATATATATATATTATATATATATGTTATATATATATATATATATATATATATGTATGTATATGTATGTATATATATATATATATATATATATATATATATATATATATATATATATATGTATATATGTATATATATATATATATATATATATATATATATATATATATATATATATATATATATACATATATACATACATATATATATATATATATATATACACATATATATATATATGTATATGGTTGTTGGTAATGTTATTGCAATAATCCTACGAGTATGAACAGAACGAGAAATACTATCATGTACAAAACATATGAATAAAATAAACTCAAAAATTTCTATAAACTATTTCTATATAAACTAGCAAATTGAACAAAAATATAAGCAACAACTGAAGGTAAATTCTAATAATAAAAAAAGGTTAAAACTAGGCAGATACCTTACACGTCTGGTGTGAACGGCAATGGACTTCAAAGATACACTAGGAGACTATAAAACATAAATAAGATTATCATAGCCTAGGGGTGAAGTCCCTGACTCGCAATCAGTGCTTCAGGAGTTCGAGTCTCGCTCAAGCTTAGCGAGTTTTCATTAGTATCCGCTACATCACTGTCCCTATAAAACTATGGATGGGGAGGGAGTTATGGGTCAGTCTAAAGTCAAACTGCTAATTCATTAGCAGCCATTACCTGGCCCTCCCTGGTCATAGATTAGGTGGAGAGAGGACGGGGCATTATTATTATTATTATTATTATTATTATTACTTTCTAAGCTACAACCCTAGATGGAAAAGCAGGATGCTATAAACCCTGGGGCTCCAACAGGGAAAATAGCCCAGTGAGGAATGGAAACTAGAAAAAGTAAAATATTTAAAAAGTAACAACGTTAAAATAAATATCTCCTTTATAAACTATTAAAACTTTAACAAAAACTAGAAAAGGAGAAATACGATAGAATAGTGTGCCCGAGTGCACCCTCAAGCAAGAGAGCTCTAACCCAAGACAGTGAAAGACCATGGTACAGAGGCTATGGCACTACCCAAGAATAGAGAACAATGAAATTTCACCCTCAAGCCAGAGCTGATCAATGTCCTCTCTCTCGCCTCTGCCGCTCACGAGAAGCCTTTAAAGACGCGATATTTGGCTTTTCGAGATTTGGTAAAGACGAGTTGGATGTTGGATGGCGATATTTATTCTGATTGGTATTATCAACGCTGTTAATGACAGACGTCATAAGTTACTTATATTACGACCAGATTGTTGATGATTATGATGATAATTTTAAAGAGGAACATTATGAGGGTAATGATATACAAATAATAACAGTACCTAACTCCTACATTATTATTATTATTATCATTATTATTATTATTACTATATCATTATTATTATTATTATTATCATTATTATTATTATTACTATATCATTATCATTATTATATCATTATCATTATTATTATCATGTAGTAGTAGTAGTAGTAGTAGTAGTAGTAGTAGTAGTAGTAGTAGTAGTAGTAGTAGTAGTCATATCAAAATAATCAAATCAACAAAGGATATTTTTGTCGTTGATTAAAAAAAAAAAGCGAAATCCTCCATAGGATCAAGTCCATATCACTCAAAGACAGCCCCCGTTAGCAACAATCAAATGAGAGAGAGAGAGAGAGAGAGAGAGAGAGAGAGAGAGAGCATTTGAATCTGTCGGCGAGATGAAGGGTTAAGACGAATTGACATTCGGATAATTAATTAGGTGTCGAAGCTGCTAATCCAGTTTGAGGCGTTCGAATTCAACTGGAAGAGGAGGAGGAGGAAGAAGAAGAAGAGAAGGAGGAGGAGGAGGAGGAAGAGGAGGAGGAGGAGAAAGAAGAGGAGGAGGAAGAGGAGGAGGAGGGGGGAGAGGAGGATGAAGAAGAGGAAGAAGAGGAGGAGGAGGAAAAAGAAGAGGAGGAAGAAGAGAAGGAGGAAAAAGAAGAGGAGGAAGAAGAGAAGGAGGAAAAAGAAGAGGAGGAAGAAGAGAAGGAGGAAAAAGAAGAGGAGGAAGAAGAGGAGGAGGAAAAAGAAGAGGAGAAAAAGAAGAGGAGGAAGAAGAGGAGGAGGAGGAAGAAGAGGAAGAGGAGGAGGAAGAAGAGGAAGAAGAGAAGGAGGAAGAAGAGGAGGAGGAAGAGGAGTAAGAAGAGGAAGAAGAGGTGGAGGAAGTGGAGGAGGAGGAGGAAGTGGAGGAGGAGGAGGAAGTGGAGGAGGAGGAGGAGGAGGAGGAGGAGGAGGAAGAAGAAGAGGAGGAGGAAGGAGGAGGAGGAGGAGAAAAAGGATGAAGAGGTGGAAGAAGAGGAGGAGGAGGAGTAAGAGGAGGAGGAAGAAGGAGGAGGAGGAAGAGGAGGAAGAAGGAGGAGAGGAGGAGGAGGAGGAGGAGGAGGAGGAGGAGGAGGAGGAGGAGGAGATGCAATTGGTTGAGAAAGATAGGGCTAGAGAGATAAAGGAGGTAAGCTGCTCAAATCCAAAGGCTATGTTAGTCGCTGTCTCTAGTTACTGAAGACACTGATCGTAATGTTGGAGACAATGTAACATTATAAGCATTGTTTTAAACAACGTAGGTATTGTCTGTAACATCAGAAATATTTTGTAACCGCGTAGAGATGGTACCTAATATCAGATACATTGTGACATTATAAACATTGACTGTAACCACGTAGATAATGTTCATAACATTGACGTTGTATATAACAAGAGAAATATTGTCTGTAACCACCTAGACATATCGACGTTGTATGTAGCATGAGACACACTGTCTGTAACCAAGACATTGTTCATAACATCAGAAAATCTTTCTGCAACTTCAGACATATTGTCTGTAACATCAGATGAATTTTATGTAACCATGTAGACATTGTCCTTAACATCAAAGTCATTGTCTATAACAGCATTGACATTGTCTGTAACCTTATAGACATTGTCCGTAACATCAGACATTTTCTGTAACATCGGAGATATTGTAACCAAAGAAATTGTTACATCAGACACCTATTTCTGTAACCTCGACGAATAACATCAGAAACATTGTAACTTCGCAAATATTATCCACGACAGAGACGCTCTCTGTAATATATATATATATATATATATATATATATATATATATATATATATATATATATATATATATATATATATATATATATACACATATATATCAATGTTATTGTTCTTAAACTTTTCTTCTAGTTTTTCCTTATTTACTTTCCTCACTGGGCTATTTTCCCGATTGGAACACTTGGGCTTATAGCATCCTGCTTTTCCAACTGAGGTTGTAGCTCAGCAAATAGTAATAATAATAATAATAATAATAATAATAATAATAATAATAATAATAATAATTAAGAACCAGTAATATAAATTAACCTATTAAAAAAAGCAACGTGGTTAGTGATACTACTATTGCCTCTAAAGAATTTAAGCTCACAATTATCGTTGCAAAATTAATATTTTAACCAATATTCATTATAACATAACTAATAACCATTAGTTCTAACGAATAGTCTGAGAGCAAGCATCTTTCAATATCACCTTTCAATAATACAATACGATTAGTTTTTAAACTTCATTAGTTCTTAAACATATGCAAAATTATATACTACAAATACTAGAAATAGATAATGATTAATCCACTAAGTATCATATAGTTATTATAATTTAGTTACTGTTCTTAAAATATTTCATTTTTCCTCGTTTCCTTTCCTCACTGGGCTACTTTCCCTGTTGGGGACCCTGGGCTTAGAGCATCCTGGTTTTCCAACTGGGGTTGTAGCTTAGCTAATAATAATAATAATAATAATAATAATAATAATAATAATGACAATAATAATTATAACAATAATAATAATAACTAATAATAATAATAATAATAATAATAAAAATAATGAATAATAATTATTTCGGCAGACATTACCACCCGCATACTACAGTAATCTCTCACTTCATTACTCTGACAAATGCTGTATTATAGTTTCCCATTACTATTATATCAATTATGTATCCTAACTAGCAACTGTAATGCATAATAGACTACGATTACTTATAACGAGAAACAACCTTTCATGTGTAAGAAATTACCATCATGTTTACTGAACAATAAGTAGAACATCGTGGCGTAATTTAATACTATTACTGACAAATCTCCAACGGATAACGGATGGAAACTAGTAGCAAACTAAAATGAAATATAGGCCACGCCCAAAAACAGTTGCCACATGTCTCCAGAGGAGAGATTGCAGTGACCGTCATCATTTTTCTCTTTTATAAAAACTAATAAGCAGTTATGTTTATTTGCCAGGTGATAGGATAAAAAATTTAGTAATTTTTAAAGGGATAAATAAATGAAAATGTACAGGAGCTCTGTTGAATACAATTACTGCCAAATCTCCAACGAATGAAAACTTATCAACCCAATATGAAATATAGGCCACGCCCATACACCATACATAGTTGCCACATGTCTCTAGACGAGAGATTGTAGTGCTGTCATAATTTTTCTCTTTTATAAAAACTGATCAGCTGTTAAGTTCTGTTCTTTGCCAGGCTATAGGATGAAAAAATGGAGTAATTCTTCAAGGGATAAGTAAAATGAAAACGTAAAGGAGCTCTGTTGAATACTATTACTACCAAATCTCCAACGGATGGAAACTTATCAACCTAATATGAAATATAGGCCACGCCCATAAACAGTTGCCACATGTCTCCCGACAAGAGATTGCAGTGACTGTCATAATTTTTCTCTTTTATACAAATCATCAGCTATTAAGTAATCTTTTAAGGGATAAGTAAAAGGAAAATGTAGAGGAGCTCCCTTGAATACTATTACTGCCAAATCTCCAACGGATGGAATCTATTAGCAACCTAAAATGAAATATAGGCCACGCCCATACAACATAGATGCCAGATGTTTCCAGACTATAGATTGCAGTGACCGTCATCATTTTCTTCTTTTACAAAAACTGATCAGCTGTTAAGTTCTGTTCATTGGCAGGCGATAGTATGAAAAATTAAGTAATCCTTTAAAGGTTTAAAGCTCATGAATGGCAGAGGCAAGGGACAGTGACATTGCCCTATTAAGCAGGACAACGCCCTAGAGACTGGCCATATGCCATGCCACCTCCCCATCCAAGCTAAGACCAAGGAGGGCCAGGCAAAGGCTGCTGATGACTGCAGGTTGACCTATAGGCTCACCCAAACCCAACCCCCATCCTTAGCTCACAAGGATGGTGTGGATGCAGCAACCAAAGGAACTGCTGAGTTTGAGCGGGACTCGAACCCCAGTCTGGTGATCAAAAGACAATATGTTACCACATCGGCCACTTATCTCCTGTAAGAGATAAATAAAAAGAAAATGTAAAGGAGCTCTAATAAAAAATGAAAAGAGCTATTTATACATATAAATAGCAAGAAAGCACTTCTGACTTTGATACCAAGTTTACCAGTCTTGCAAGTTTAAACAATAGGCGAATCTAAATGTTAGAATCCAAAATAGACTTTGGTTAAAGACCATCCGTGACTCACCTACTGTAACAAACTGAAAGAATATTTTTTTTTTTTTTTTGCTTAAGGGATTAACCCTTTACCAGCTTTCAAAATTCATGGCAAGTATTGCATTGTATTAAACTGCAATTTATTTCACGTATATATTATATATTAGACCTCAATTTATTCTTATAAGTTACTTTTCTTTTTGAGTCAATTTTTTTTTTTTTTTGCTTAAGGGATTATCCCTTTACCAGCTTTCAAAATTCATGGACAGTATTGCATTGTATTTAATTGCAATTTATTTCACATATATATTATATATTAGACCTCAATTTATTCTTATAAGTTACTTTTCTTTTTGAGTCTTTTTTTTTTTTTTTTTTTTTTTTTTTGCTTAAGGGATTATCCTTTTACCAGCTTTCAAAATTCATGGCAAGTATTGCATTGTATTTAATTCCAATTTATTTAACTTATATATTATATATTAGACCTCAATTTATTCTTATAAGTTACTTTTCTTTTTGAGTCAATTATGTCTAAGAATAAAATTATTACAAAACTATTGGGTTAGAGTTCTCTTGCTTGGGAGTACACTAGTCTATCTAATTCCTCTTCCCTTTGTTAAAGTTTTTATAATTTATATAGAAAATATCTATTTTGATGTTGTTACTCTTCTTAAAATATTTTATTTTTCCTTGTTTCCTTTCCTCGCTGGGACATTTTCCCTAATGGCGCACTGGACTCACATTTTGCTTTTTCAACTTTAAATAATAATAATAATAATAATAATAATAATTATAATAATAATAATAATAATATAATAACAATATTAATACTATAATAATAATAATAATAATAATAATAATAATAATAAATAATATTAATATAATAACAATATTAATACTATAATAATAATAATAATAATAATAATAATAATATTGTCTTGGTGCCACTGGTGAACCGGAAAATATGTTAAAGATAAAAAAAAACTTGGTTTTCCAACAATGCAGTATTACAGCGTTGAAGTCAGCATAAATAAGATTGAAAAAAATTGTACACGAAGGATTTATAAATTTGGCAAACCACTGAATAACATCTGCTTATTGTTATTTTAGGAAGGAAGGAAGGTATTGGAGGTTAAGCAGACTATATATATATATATATATATATATATATATATATATATATATATAGTCTGCTTAACCTCTAATACCTTCCCTCCTTCCTAAAATAACAATATATATATATATATATATATATATATATATATATATATATATATATCAAAATCAAATAAAATTAAAACAGAAGTATATATTAAAAATTATGCTCCAAGGCAAAAAAAAATTATATATATATAAAAATTAAAAATATTGCTGAAAAGTAGTTGCAAACACAAAAAATGAAATATACATAAAGATACAAGAAATAAACAAACAGCAAATTTAAGTAGTACTTAAAATTGAAATTCTCTCTTTAAAAAATCCTTACAAGTTACAGGTAAAAAAAAAAAAAAAAACCTTACAGATTACAGGTAAAAAAAATTCTTATAGGTTACAGGTAAAAAAAAAATTCTTATAGGTTACAGGTAAAAAAAAATCCTTACAGGTTACAGGACAAAAAAAATCATGACAGGTTACAGGTCAAAAAAATCCTGACGGGTCACAGGTCAAAAAAATCCTGACAAGTTACAGGTCAAAATTTTCATGAGTCAATACCTGTAAATATATGACGACAGAAAACTCAACTTCTCTCTCTCTCTCTCTCTCTCTCTCTCTCTCTCTCATCGGTCAGATCCTGGAGCAGGAATAAGGATGCGTCCGTGGGAAGAGACTGATGACTTACACATGACTTTAGGTATATTTTGAGTCACGCCCACTAGAAAACTTCTAGACCGAAATTGACATATTCACGCCCATGCAGGAGGCGAAACGACTGAGTCCCGCCCACGGGAAGGACAAGAGAGAGAGAGAGAGAGAGAGAGAGAGAGAGAGATCTACCGATTACAGACAAATGCAGCCGTTTCTAGTCCACTGCAGGACAAAGGCCTCAGACATATCAATTCATATCTAGGATTTGGCCAGTTTTCATCACCACGCTGCCAAGTGCGGTTTGGTGACTGTGTGAGATTTTCGTCTGATCGTTCACAGCAAACCAACCTAGTATGGGTGGGCCTGACTAGTACAGGTTTGTTGATCATGGTGATATGCAAACCTTTTCACTACGGTAAGCTATCTCCATTCAGAAAGAGAATTATATTGTGTACACACAATATTATATATATACATATTTATACACATGTGTGTATATATATATATATATATATATACACATGAATATGTATATAAGTATATATATATAATATATATACATGTGTATATATATATATGTATATATATAATACATATATATATATACATATATGTGTATATATATGTATATATATATATATATATATATACACACACACACATTACTGCAAGCCTACCTAAATTCATTCCCCCCCCACACACACACACAAAAAAAATAACTTTCCCTCACATAACCTAACGTTCATAACAGTAATCAGCCTTAGCGTAAAATCTCCTTCTGAATATTTCAACACTAATAAAATATTCACCAAAATCTTGACGAGTTCCATAAAAATGATGGATTTCAGTTTTCATAGTAATTTTCAAAATTTGAGGAAATGACTGCAATTATCAGGTTTCAGTGTCAGTGTCTATTATTATTATTATTATTATTATTATTATTATTATTACTTGCTAAGCTACAACCCTAGTTGGAAAAACAGGTTTGACCTTAAAAGAAAAAAAAGATAGAGAAATGAGACTGTGCCTGTTAATATGAAATCATGCTCATACATATTTGTATGAAGATGTGTATGCATAAACATGCATGTTATGTATGTATGTATATTAGATATACATATACTGGAGTATGCGAACCGTCAAAAATGACGTTGTCAGGATGCCAGATAACTCGTAATCATTCAATAAATCAATCAATAATGACGTTTATATTTTAACATATGCACAAACGTACACAGTTTCAACCCTTCCCACCCCCTCCCCCTTTCCTCTCTGAGTACCCCCTCTCCCCAGGGTATGACTACTCCTCTCCCCCTTTATATATATACATATATATTGTATATATATAATATATATATATATATTGTATATATATATATATATATATATATATATACTGCCGAGAGTGGTACAGCTCTTGGTTCATTTTTGCTAGGTCCATGGTTCGCTGCCACCCTACATCAATATTTCATTCAATTGTGACAGGTTCTAACTTGCAACTTCACTCCTCCAGACTGGTTGAGATACAAACCCTTTGAACAGGAAAAATAAGTATGATATAGGTGTAAATATATATATATATATATATATATATATATATATATATATATATATATAATAATATACCACAGCAAGAAATTTTAAAATGAAAAGATGGAAATACAAGAGCTAAAAATGGAAACAACTTAGGGTTCAAAACTAGGAGAGCCGTTACACAAAGGGCAAAGGTTGCCAGAAACACACTGCCAGCCCAACAGGATATACTTCAAATGGAATCACATTCAGGACTGCAAGAGCAAATGGGCAAGAAGCAGAATTAAGTGCAAAAAATCATGCCCCATTGCAACAACAAAGTTATCATCTTTATTTGTTATCACCTCAAAAGAAGATGTAAGGGACAGATATTTTAGCTAAGCACAGAAGCCCCGCCCACTCGATGGTCAAGTTGCCAGATACCGCAATTCTTTGTTATCTCTTAAAAATATTGATAAACTACTGATATAGGAGTTTTCTTAAATAAACCTTACTGATTCCAGTAAAGTAGTAAATTCTTCACAAATGAGGATAATTCTAAGAGGTTCACTAAAAATATTACACTAGTAGGCGTGTACTTTTCAAGATAGGGGTTAATAGCCTTCGAATATTCAAATTATACCGAGTATTTTCTTCAAAAAAGCTAAAACGATTTATCATACTTCAAGAAAAATAGATCTCTCCCTAAGAAGAAATTGTCAAACATCTCCGACATACTAAACCAACTAAATATTTAAAAAGAAAAAAAAACATCCTAGAAATATCCTTTTCAAACATTTTTCATTTCAAGAAAGCAACATAAGCCCCGCCCCTTTTTAGCTGAGTTGGCAAACATTTCCACCGAGAGAGTTGGCAAGCATTCAGAAGAAAAAAAAAGAAAGATTGGACATACCGAGCGAAGCTGTAATTCCCAGGGGCGTGGTTTCATTCAGTTCTTCAGTTTAGGACAGAATACGACCTATTAATCGAACAGAGAGAGAGAGAGAGAGAGAGAGAGAGAGAGAGAGAGAGAGAGACGTCCGCCGGAATGCTGATAAATAAATCTGCAGTAAAGTGCCTCCGAGCTTCCCCATGCGTCTAAACACAGCCAAATGACTCCAGTTGCGCTTTCTTGACAAATGACTTGCAGGAGTAATGAAGTCTGCACAACATACCATTTAATACACAGGGGAAGAGAAGAGAAGAGAAGAGAAGAGAAGTTTTGCCTCGAAATATTGAGGGAATGTCATGGGTAAGAAGGGAAAGAATAATGTGTTCCATAACTTATGATTGCACGCAAGGGCTGGAGAGAGAGAGAGAGAGAGAGAGAGAGAGAGAGATTAACATCCTGTACATCCTATATATATATATATATATATATATATATATACATATATATATAAGTATACATATATATATATATATATATATATATTTATATATATCCTGAAAATTGTATGATAAAATGTGGACTCTCTCTCTCTCTCTCTCTCTCTCTCTCTCTCTCTCATCTCCTGGTCTATCATGCATGTATATTTATATAACAAAAACTTCGACGACAAACCCTGAAGGAATTTCTTATCAGATAAACTTACTCTTGGACGAATAACCCAATATCTTCCGCTTCAAGGACCTTTCCGAAGCGAAAGGAAAAGGTCCGGTGACCTTTCCTGAAATCCTCCCCTTCCCCTCCCCTCCCGCTACTTCCCCTCATCCAAGAAGCCGAGAAGAGGAAGGGGAAAGAAAGCTGAAGGACGTTTCTGTCTCCTCGTTCGGTCAAGGAAGGAGAAGAGTGAGATGAATAGAAGAGGACGTGATAGGAAGAGGGAAAGTTAAAGGAGGAGGATAAGTGGAGAACAAGACATGAAGGGAAAGAGTTGAAGAGTTGAAGGAGGAGGACCTGATAGGAAGGGGAAGAGCTAAAGGACCTGGTAAGAAAGGGAAGAACGAAAGGAGGGCATGGTAAGAAGGGGAATGGATAAAGGAAGAGGACGCGATAGGAAGGGGAAGAGCTAAAGGAGGACCTAGTAAGAAGGGGAAGAGCTAAAGGAGGACCTGGTAAGAGGGGGAAGAGGAAAGAACTAAAGGAGGACCTGGTAAGAAGGAGAGGAGCTAAAGGAGGACCTGATAAGAAGGGGAGAAGCTAAAGGAGGACCTGGTAAGAGGGGGAAGAGCTAAAGAAGGACCTAGTAAGAGGAGGAGGAGCTAAAGGAGGACCTGGTAAGAAGGGGAAGAGGAAAGAACTAAAGGAGGACCTGGTAAGAAGGAGAGGAGCTAAAGGAGGACCTGATAAGAAGGGGAGAAGCTAAAGGAGGACCTGGTAAGAGGGGGAAGAGCTAAAGGAGGACCTGGTAAGAAGGGGAAGAACTAAAGGAGGACCTGGCAGGAAGGGGAAGAGCTAAAGGAGAACCTGGTAAGAAGAGGAAGAGATAAAAGAGAAGGGCGTGATAGGAAGGAGTAAAATTAAAAGAAGAGAGAGGAGGACGTGATATGGAGAGGAGGACACGATGAGGATGTGATAGGAAGGGGAAGATATAAAGGGAGGGGAAGAACTAGAGGATGAAGGGATGAAGTTATAGGAAGGGAAAGAATTAAAGGAGGAAGAGAGGACTACATAAGAGCATTACGAGTTGGAGCGAGGAGGAGGAGGAGGAGGAAAGGAAAGAGTTAAAGGAAGGAGGCTGCATGATGTGATGGGAAGTGGTTAAAGTTAAATGAGGAGGAAGAGAGAAGGATGTGTTAGAAAGGGAAAGAAATAAAGGAGGAAAAGAGGATATCATGAGAGAAAAGGAGAAAGTTACAGGAGAGGAGGAAGAGAAGACGTGATAGTAAAGGGAAGAGTTAAATGTTGATGACCAGAAAGGAAGGGGAAGAATTAAAAGAGGAGGAGGAAACGAGGACGTGATAGTAGTTGAAGGAAAGGAAAGAGTTGAAGGAATCGGAAGAGAGTTGGACGTGAATGAAAGGGGTTAGAGCTAAAGGAATGGGAAGAGCTAAAGGAATGGGAAGAGTTAAAGGAGGAGGAATAGAGGATGATGCAATAAGAAGGGGGATAGTTATAGAAGGTGGAGAAGTATATAGTGATAGGAAGGGTATGAAAGAAGGTGAAGGAAGTGATAGGAAGAGAAAGAATTAAAGGAGGAACATCTGATAAAGGAAGAGGAAGAGAAGACGTCGTGAGAGAAACGGTAAGAGTTAAAGGATGGGGAGGAGGTGAGAGAAAGGAGAAGAGTTAAAGGAGAACATGATAGGAAGGTCACATTTAAAAGAGAAATACCTGGTAGGAAGGGGAAGAGAGTAGGAAGAGATAGGAAGGAGAGTTAAAAGAGGAAAATGTAAGAGGAAGAGTTTAAGGGGAATGGCTTAATAGGAACGGAAGGAGTTAAAGGAGGAAGAGATGGAGCTTTGATAGGAAGGGGAATAGTGAAAAGGAGAGGAAGAGAGGGAGAAGTGATAGGAAGGGGAGGAGTTAATTGAGGAGAATTTGATAAGAAGGGGAAGAGTTAAGAGGAGTAAGATATAACAGAAAAAGGAAGAGTTAAAGAATGAGGAAGAGATAAAAAGGGAAGACGTGATAGAAAGAGGAAGGGTTGAAGGAGGACATAATAGGAAGGGGTAAAATACAAGGAGAAGGAAGTAGAAAGGAAGGGGAAGAGTTAAAGGAGGAAGACGCGATAAGGGGAATTTTAAAGGGGGGAAGTGATAGGAAGGGAAAGAGATAAAGGAGGACAGGATAGGGCGACGAAAAGTTAAAGGAGGAGGAAATGATAGGAAGAAGGGTTAAAGGAGTACCTGATAAGAAGGGAAGAATTAAAGGAGGAGGACGTGATATATGGAGAAAGAATTAAAGGAGAAGGAGGAGGAGTTGAGGAGGTGATAAGAAGAGGAAGAGTTAAAGGAGAAGGACCTAATAGGATGGGAAAGAATTAAAGGAAGAGGAAGAGATGATGTTGTGATAGAAAGGGGAAGATTTACAGGAAGAGGAAGTGATAGGAAGAGTTACAAGGCAGAGGATATGATATCAAGCCCAAGAGTTAAGAAGGATATGATAGGAATGGGAAGAATTAAAGGAACAGAGGACATAATGATAAGATGGGGAACAGTTGAAGGAGGATGTGATAGGAAGAAAGGAAGTGTTAAAGAAACAGGAAGAGAAGGCAGTAATAAGAAGGAAGAGAGTTAAAGACGGAGGAAGAGATAGTTAAGAGTTAAATGAGGACAAGATATGAAGGGGAAGAGTTAAAAGAGAAGGAAGATAGAAGAGTCAAAGGAGGAATACCTGATAGGAAGAGGACGAGTTGAAGGAGGAATTCTTGATAGAGAGGGGAAAAGTTAAAGGGGGAAGGAAAAGAGGATGTCATGATAAGAAGGGGAAGAGCTAAAAAGGGAGAAAGTAATAGGAAGAGAATGTAAAGGAGTGGGACGTGATAGGAAGACATGAAAGGAAATGGAAGAGTTAGGAAATGAAAGAGTTGAAAGGAGTACGACATGATAGGAAATGGAAGAGTTAAAAGAGGATGACATAATAGGAAGGAGAGGAGTTAGAGGAGGAGGAAAACACAAGAAGGGGAAGAGTTAAAGGTGTACCTGATAGGTAGAGGAAGAATTGCAGGAAGAGGATGTTACAGAAAAGGAAAGAGTTAAAGGAGCAGGAGATCATGAGGACGTGTTAGGAAGGGGAAGAGTTAAAGGAAGGAGAAAAGATGATGCTGTGAAAGGAAGTGGAAGAGTAAAAGGAAAACCTGGTAGGTATGGGAAGAGATAAAGGAGGAGAGTAGGATGCGATAGGAAGGGAAAGTTAAAAAGGAGGGAGGAGAGGGGAGTACGTAATTAAAGGAGGGAGAGAGGAGGATGTAATAGGAAAGGAAGAGTTAAAGGAGGAGGAAGTGATAGAAAGGGGAAGAGTTAAAGATGAGAAAGTGATAAGAAGGGGAAGAGATAAAGGAGGAGGGAGACAGATTGACGTGATCAAGAGTTAAAAAGATGAGGAATAACCGAAGTTGTTATATGAAGGGGAAGAGATATTGGAGTAGGAAGTGATAGGATGAGAAATTGTTGAGGGGAAGAGAGTACCATATGATAGGAGAGGGAAGATTTAAAGGAGGGAGAGAGCAGGACAAGATAGGAAAGGGGGAGGTTAAAGGAGGAAGAGACCAGAACATGATAGAAAAGGGAAGAGTTAAAGGAGGAAGAGAGCTGGGTATGATGGGAAAGGGAAGAGTTAAAAGAGGAAGAGAGTAGAGAGTAGAACATGATATGAAAGGGTAGAGTTAAAGGAGGAAGAGAGCCGAGAGTAGAACATGATAGGAAAGGGGAGAGTTAAAGGAGGAGGAGAGTAGGACAAGATAGGACAGAAGAGTTGAAAGAGGAAGAAGGCAGGGCATGGATGGGAAGATTTAAAGAAGGAAGACAGCAGGACATGGGACGAGTTAAAGGAGGAAGGGTAGGACATGACAGAAATGGGAAACGTTAAAGGAAGAAGAGAGCAAAGAGTAGAACATGACAGGAAATGGAAGAGTTAAAGGAGGAAGCAAGCAGGTCATGATATGAAAGGTAAGATTTAAAGGAGGAAAAGAACAGGACATGATGGGAAATGGGAGACTTAAAGGAGGATAAGAGCAGGACATGATGGGAAAGGGGAGATTTAAAGGAGGAAGAGAGTAGGACAAGATAAGACAAAGACGAGTTGAAAGGGGAAGATAGAAAAGGGAATAGTTAAAGGAGGAAGAGAGCAGGACATGATAGAAAAGGGAAGAGTTAAAGGAAGAAAACAGCAGCATGGTAGGAAATGGAAGAGTTAAAAGAGGAAGAGAGCAGGACATGGCAGGAAAGGGAAGTTAAAAGTAGAAAGAGAGCCGGACGTTATAGGAAGGGGAAGAGTTAAAGGAGGAAGAGAGGACATGATAGAAAAGGGAAGTGTTAAAGGAGGCAGAATAGGACATGATAGAAAAGGGAAGAGTTAAAAGAGGAAGAAAGTAGCATGGGAGGAAATGGAAGAGTTAAAAGAGGAAGAGAGCAGGACATGACAGGAAAGGGAAGAGTTAAAGGAGGAAGAGAGCAGGATATGACAGGGAAGGGGAAAAGTTAAAGGAGGAAGAGAGCAGGACATGAGAAGTCTTAAAGGTGGAAGAGAGCAGGACATGATAGGAAAGGGAAGAGTTAAAGGAGGAAGAATAGGAAATGCTAGAAAAGGGAAGAGTTACAGAAGGAAGAGAGCAGGTCATGAAGGGAAAGGGGAGATTCAAAGGAGGGAGAGAGTAGGACAAGATAGGATAAAGAAGAGTTAAAAGGGGAAGAGAGCAGCGCATGATAGGAAATGAAAGAATTAAAGGAGGAAGAGAGCAGGACATGATAGGAAAGGGAAGCGTTAAAGGAGGAAGAATAGGAAATGCTAGAAAAGGGAAGAGTTAAAGAAGAAAGAAAAGGAAATGCAAGAAAAGGTAAGCTTTAAAGGAGGAAGAGAGTAGGACAAGATAGGAAAGGGAAGAATTAAAGGAGGAAGAGAACATATGATATGATAGGAAAGGGAAGAATTAAAGGAGGAAGAGAACATATGATATGATAGGAAAGGGAAGAATTAAAGGAGGAAGAGAACATGATATGATAGGAAAGGGAAGAGTTAAAGAAGGAAGAGAGCAGGCGATGATAGGAAAGGGAAGAGTTAAAGGAGGAAGATAGTAGGACTTGATAGAAAATGGAAGATTTAAAAGAGGAAGATAGCAGGACATGATAGGAAAGGGAAGAGTTAAATGAAAAAGAGTAGGACACAATAGGAAGGGGAAAAGCTAATGGAGGAGGAGGAGAGGACATCGTGATAGTAAAGGGAATAGTTAATGGTGGGACGTGACAGGGAAGGAAAGAGTTGAAGGAATAGAAAGAGATAAGGACGTGATACGAAGGGAAGAGTTAAAGGAGGAGGAAGAGATGTGGACGTGATAAGACGGGAAGAGTTAAAGGAGGAGGAAAAGATGAGGACGTGATACGAAGGGAAGAGTTAAAGGAGGAGGAAAAGATGAGGACGTGATAAGAAGGGAAAAGTTAAAGGAGGAGGAAAAGATGAGGACGTGATAAGAAGGGAAGAGTTAAAGGAGGAGGAAAAGATGAGGACGTGATAAGAAGGGAAGAGTTAAAGGAGGAGGAAAAGATGAGGACGTGATAAGAAGGGAAGAGTTAAAGGAGGAGGAAAAGATGAGGACGTGATAAGAAGGGAAGAGTTAAAGGAGGAGGAAGAGATGAGGACGTGATAAGAAGGGAAGAGTTAAAGGAGGAGGAAAAGATGAGGACGTGATAAGGGAAGAGTTAAAGGAGGAGGAAAAGATGAGGACGTGATAAGGGAAGAGTTAAAGGAGGAGGAAAAGATGAGGACGTGATAAGGGAAGAGTTAAAGGAGGAGGAAAAGATGAGGACGTGATAAGGGAAGAGTTAAAGGAGGAGGAAAAGATGAGGACGTGATAGGAAGAAGATTGGTCACATAATGAGGGATGCAGAAGGATGAAGAAATAAAAGAATGGTGGTGAGGAGGAAAGTGAAGGAAGAGATATTGAAAGAAAGGGGTGATGAAAAGGCGAGGGACGAGGAGAATACAAGAAGGGAGAAGGAAAATGGTGAAGGAAGGTGACTGGGGGTAAATGAAATGATAGAAGAACAGGAAAATTAAGAAATGATAGGACAGGAAAATTAAGAAATGATAGGACAGGAAAATTAAGAACGGATACTGATAAAATATGAAGAAGAAAAAGGAGGAAGAGGAGGATGAAGGGGAGGAAGAGGAGGAGGAGGAGGAAGTGGAAGAGGAAGAGGAAGAGGACCAAGTACTTGGCTTTCTCAACCTGTCTACTCATTCAACTATTCCCTATTCTAAGCAATTCTCAAGCATTTTTCATAAAAGAGAAAGAGCGAGAGGAGGAAGAGGAAAAATAGAAAGAAGAGAACCAAACGAGGAAGAGATGAAGAAAAGAAAAAAATGAACAAGTAGAGAAGGTGAGAGAAAGAGAATGAGAGGAAGGGAGGAAGAGAATAAGAGGTGAACCAATCGAGGAAGAGAAGAAGAGGCAAAGAACTATAAAAATTAAGAACAAGAAGAGAAGGAAAAAGAGGAAGAGAAAGAGGAAGAGAAAGGGGAGAACAAAATGAGGAAGAGAAGGAGAGGAGAAGAACCAAAAAACGGGAAGAACAAGAAGAGGAGAGAGAAAGAGGAAGAGAAAGAGGAAGAGAAAGAGAAAGAGGAAGAGAAAGAGGAGAACCAAACGAGGAAGACAAGAGGAAAAGAAAAAACAAAAAGTGAAGAACAGGAGAAGGAAAAAGAGAAAGAGGAAGAGAAAGAGGAAGAGAAATAGGAGAAGCAAACGAAGAAGACAAGAGGAAAAGAAAAAAACAAAAAGTGAAGAACAAGAGAAGGAAAAAGAGAAAGAGGAAGAGAAAGAGTGTGTGTGTACTAGAAATAGGACACAAGCAATTTACTCAATGGCCGTTATATATCATGCCCAAAAGGAATACTGATCCGGGAACAACATCAGAGGCCGTAGTCTCATCCCAGGCTGATGCTGCTGTTTGCTTTTACTTTCAAGGGGAAGGGGGAGGGGGAAGGGGGAGAGGGAAGGGGGGGAAGGGGGAAGGGGAAGGGGGAGGGGAAAAAGGGGAAGGGGGAAAAGGGGAAGGGGGAAGGGGAAGGGGGAGGGGGAAGGGGGAAAAGGGGAAGGGGGAGGGGGAAAAGGGGGAGGGGGAAGGGGGAGGGGGAAGGGGAAGGGGGAGGGGGAAGGGGGAGGGGGAAAAGGGGAAGGGGGAGGGGGAAAAGGGGAAGGGGGAGGGGGAAAAGAGGAAGGTGGAGGGGAAGGGGGAAGGGGGATAAGGGAAGGGGGAGGGGGAAAAGGGGAAGGGGGAGAGGGGGAAGGGGGAGAGGGGGGAAGGGGGAGAGGGGGAGAGGAGGGGGAAAAGGGGAAGGGGGAAGGGGGAGAGGGGAAGGGGGAGAGGGGGAAGGGGGAGAGGGAGAGGGGGGAGGGGGAGGGGAAGTAAAGTCAGGGGAACGGAGGGGTGGTGGACACTATGGAGTGTGTTTTTTCTTCTTTATCAATGGTGCAAATAGTAGTGGGTTGGCCAAGGCACCAGCCACCCATTGAGATACTACAGCCATTGAGTTATTGGGTACTTTGACTGGCCAGACAGTACTACATTGGATCCCTCTCTCTGGTTACGGATAATTTTCCCTTTGCCTACACACACAGAGCGAATAGTCAGATCTATTTCTTACTTATTCTCCTCTGTCTTCATACACCTGACAACACTGAGATTACCAAACAATTCTGCTTCACCCAAGGGGTTAACTACTGCACTGTAATTGTTCAGTGGCTACTTTCTTCTTGGTAAGGGTAGAAGGGACTCTTTAGCTATGGTAAGCAGCTCTTCTAGGAAAAGGACATTCCAAAATCAAACCATTATTCTCTATTCTTGGGTAGTGCCATAGCCTCTGTACCATGGTCTTCCACTGTCTTAGGTTAGAGTTCTCTTGCTTGAGGGTACACTCTGGCACACTATTCTATCTTATTTCTCTTCCTCTTGTTTTGCTAAAGTTTTTCTAGTTTATATACGAAATATTTATTTAAATGTTGTTACTCCTTTAAAATTCTATTTTTTTTCTTTTCCTCACAGGGCTATTTTCCCTGTTGGAGCCCTTGGGCTTGTGACATCCTGCTTTCCCAACTAGGGTTGTAGCTTAGCAAGCAATAATAAAAATAAGATGTCATTAAAATAAGTACAAAAATGTCACTAAAAGAAGTACAAAGACGTCACTGAAAATGAATACAAAGATGTCACTAAAATTTTATATATATCAACATTAGAAAAATTTTACTTGAATTAACTTTTAAAATGTTATAATATTTTTATTTGCTTGAAAAGTTACACTTAAGCGTTCAGCATGTACATACAAAAGCTTACACACACATACATACATACTATCATACACATAATAAGACACAGAAAAGTCCAAAATATAAATTATTAGAAGATTTCAGTAACTAATATTATCACCAGGGTTTAAACTCGAGTATGTCTCATGTGACAATTACCTTAAATGCTGCTGCTTTTTACCTTAGAATACCTTAAAACGTTTTCCAATTTCCTTAAATTTTAAGTTAGTAAAAGCAAAACTACTTTTGAATTACCTTGAAACCATGAAAATTACCACAAAGTAAGGTAACTACCTTAAAACCTTTTCTAATTTCCTTTAAATTTTAAGCTAGTAAAACGGAAATTACAATAGAATTACCTTGAAACCATGAAAATTACCACAAACTAAGGTAATTACCTTAATACTTTTTTCCAATTTCCTTAAATTTTAAGCTAGTAAAACGGAAATTACAATACAATTACCTTGAAACCAAGAAAATTACCACAAAGTAAGGTAATTACCTTAAATTTTTTTTCAATTTCCTTTAAATTTGAAGCTGGTAAACCGGAAATTACATTAGAATTACCTTGAAACCAAGAAAATTACCACAAAATAAGGTAATTACCTTAAAACTTTTTCCAATTTCCTTAAATTTGAAGCTGGTAAAACGGAAATTACATTAGAATTACCTTGAAACCATGAAAATTACTACAAACTCAGGTAATCACTTTATAAGTTTAAACCCTGATTTACAACCCTCTTAGGACCCCAGGGGTGGGGGAGGGGGGTGGGGGGACCCCAGGGGTGGGGGAGGGGGGCGTCACCTATCAACATAAACTTATGGTTTAAGCACCGCGGAATGAATAAAGACCAGAGGAAACGGGGCGGTAGATATAGTGAAATACAATTTGCTGTAATCGAATATCATCAGGTTAATGTAGGATCGTTATGATGATTAATCCAACAGCAGGCCTTCAACCATTCTCTCTCTCTCTCTCTCTCTCTCTCTCTCTCTCTCTCCGAAAGGAGTAGTCTAACGTTTACATATGATCTCTCTCTCTCTCTCTCTCTTTCCAAAAGGAGTAGGTTAATGTTCACATATGATCTCTCTCTCTCTCTCTCTCTCTCTCTCTCTCCAAAAGGAGTAGGCTAAGGTTTGCATATGATCTCTCTCTCTCTCTCTCTCTCTCTCTCTCCGAAAGGAGTAGTCTAACGTTTACATATGATTCTCTCTCTCTCTCTCTCTCTCTCTCTCTCCAAAAGGAGTAGTATAACGTTTATATATGATTCTCTCTCTCTCTCTCTCTCTCTCTCTCTCTCCGAAAGGAGTAGTCTAACGTTTACATATGATCTCTCTCTCTCTCTCTCTCTCTCTCTCTCTCTCCAAAAGTAGTCGTCTAACGTTTACATAAGATCTCTCTCTCTCTCTCTCTCTCTCTCTCTCAAAAAGTAGTAGTCTAATGTTTGCATATGCTCTCTCTCTCTCTCTCTCTCTCAAAATGTAGTCTAATGTTTGCATATGCTCTCTCTCTCTCTCTCTCTCTCTCTCTCTCATTATGTCTGTATGTAAACCATTTTCCTGGTGAATAAAAAGTTGGTATATTTTTTTTTTACCTTTTTTTAAGTTTTTTTTTTTTTTTATCCACTGCTATTTGTTACAGCAATAACAAATCAGGTCATGATAAAAGATTAGCAGCTGGCCGAGGAAGGTAATTTAGAGGGAGTGGGATTTAGAGGGAGGGGGAATTTAGAGGGAGAGGGAATTTAGAGGGATAGGGATTTAGAGGGAGAGGGAAATTAGAGGGAGGGGGATTTAGAGGGAGAGGGATTTAGAGGGAGGGGGAATTTAGAGGGAGGGGGAATTTAGAGGGAGGAGGATTTAGAGGGAG
>NC_090766.1:6152110-6154610 GCF_036898095.1 Palaemon carinicauda | reverse complement strand
GAGGAGGAGGAAGATGATAAGGGATTTTAAAAATTGAAAACGAAGAGTAAAATTTAAGAAGAAATAAGATTGGGAGAAAGCAACAATTAAAAAGAAACACGTGGAAGAAAAACCAAAGAAACCGATACGAAAAAAAAAGAGTAATTGAAAGAGAATGAAAAAAAAAACTATATCAAGATAAACAAGACGGAGGATGAGGAGGAAGAAGTGGTTTTTGAGACTAGAATGAGGAAATCCAAGTTGATTTTGTCTCTCCACTAACGGGGTTAGGGTTATGGATTTCTCTTAACAGGTGTACTCGTGGATAGGCAGGTGTCATTTAAATAATTAATGTCATTCTCCTTACAAACTTAAACAAAAATATTAGCTTCCATTTTCCATACTACCCAACACACACAAAAAAAAAATCATGTTAACTTGCGTGTATATATATATATATATATATATATATATATATATATATATATATATATATATATATATATATATATATATATATACAGAATATATATATATATATATATATATATATATATATATATATATATATATATATATATATATATACACAGAATATATATATATATATATATATATATATATATATAATATATATATATATATATATATATATATATATATATACATAATATATACATATATATATATATATATATATATATATATATATATATATATATATTCACAGAATATATATTTATATATATATATTATATATATATATATATATATATATATATATATATATATATATATATATATATATATATATAATTGTAAAAGATAAATTATTACAATCACACACTTACGTTATATGCAATCTATAATGAATCACAATATTTCTGTAAAATTGCATAAGTCTATATCTAAATTGTATAGTATATATCACATATCCATCAGTAACCTTTGATAATATGACGTAAATTCTATATAAAATTAATATGATTTGCAATGCCATAACATGTGTATCAGGATAACGAATTAAACCAAATGTTGATTTAGGGAATTAATAAAATGTGCATCCACAAAATAAAACCATTAGAATAAAAGAAATATATATTCCTTACCCGAGACATTAAAAAGACAATTTTTTAGTTTCAGTAAACTATTCTTATTTTCCCTTTTTTCCTTTCCTCAATGGACTATTTTCCCCGTTGGGGCCCCTGGGCTTATAGCATCCTGCTTTTCCAACTAGGGTTGTCCCTTAGCAGTTAATAATAATAATAACAATAATAATAATAATAATAATAATAATAATAACTAGTTTGTATAACTATTGTTTCTACTTCAGATATATTATAAAAATAAATTAATAAAACAGACTTGAGGTTTACTTAAAGGTTTAAAGGTCGCTCATGAATGGCAGAGGCAAGGCACAGTGACAATGCCCTAGCAAGCAGGACAATGCCCTAGAGACTGACCATATATTATATGATCAGCGCCCAAGCCTCCTCTCCACCCAAGCTAGGACCAGGGAGGGCCAGGCAGTGGCTGCTGATGACTCAGCAGATAGACCTATAGGCTCCCCCAAACCCCCCAACCTTAGCTCACAAGGATGGTAAGGTTGCAGACACTAATGGCACTAACAAGTCTGAGCGGGACTCGAACCCCCGACTGGAAAACACCAGGCAGAGATGTTACCGATCAGGCCACAGCAACCCTTAGAATAATCAACATATACAAAACCTTAGGAATTCGCCTTTGCATAAAATATAACCTTTACAAAACGCTTCTTATCAACCAACTTCACTACGGAGAGAGAGAGAGAGAGAGAGAGAGAGAGAGAGAGAGAGAGAGAGAGAGAGAGAGAGAGAGAGAGGAGATTATAATCCAAATTAACTGAAAGATAAATTTCAACACAAAAAGAAACGGAAAATAAAACTATATCAGAAAAAAAACGTAATACGAGAGTTTATATTAAACATTGACAAAAAAAAAAAAAAAAAAAAAAAAAAAAAAAGCCAAAGCAACTGACAAAATACAAATATAAGAAATATGTGATAACAATAAAATATGAATACCACAAACACACGAAATACGAATATGCAAATAACACTGATAAAATACGAAAAGACACAAACACTGATAAAACACGAAAATACGAATTAACAAAAACTGATAAAACACGAATAAGCAAAAACACTGATAAAGCATGGAATAACGAAAATACTGATAAAACACGAAATGAGAAAACATTGATAAAACACGAAATGACAAAACACTGATAAAACACGAAAATACAAATAAGCAAAAACACTGATAAAACACGAAAATACGAATAAGCGAAAACACTGATAAAACACAAAAAACGAATAATCAAAAACATTGATGAAACACGAAAATACGAATAAGCAAAATCACTGATAAAACACGAAATGACAATAATACTGATAAAACACAAAACGACAAAAATACTGATAAAACACGGAAATACGAATAGGCAAAAACACTGATAAAACACGAAAATACGAATAAGCAA
>NC_090766.1:6127110-6134610 GCF_036898095.1 Palaemon carinicauda | reverse complement strand
CAGCGCAATTAAGCTGGTACCAATATTTAATGAATCCGATGTCGCAGAATTTTTCTCTGCATTCGAAAAATTAGCGAGAAAACTGAGTTGGCCGGAATCAATGTGGACTACCTTAGTTCAATGCAGATTGATCGGTAAGGCACAGAAGGTTTATGCAGCGCTAAGTGAAGAGACGAGTGCAGAGTACGAACAGGTCAAAGAGATAATATTGAAGGCTTATGAACTGGTACCGGAGGCGTACCGTCAACGCTTTCGTAACTTGCGTAAACTGTATAACTGCACATTTGTTGAATTTGCTAGAGAGAAAGTAAGTGCGTTTTTAGATTGGTTAAAAGCGAAGGGTATTAATGATTTTGAAAGTTTAAAGGAACTAATATTAATTGAGGAATTTAAAAATCACATTGGGATGGAACTTAAAGTACATTTAGAAGACTTGAAATTGGAAACTATAGAAGCAGTAGCGGTTGCTGCGGACGAATATACTTTATCGCATAAGTCAGTAAATCGTTTTTCATCGAGACTCGATAAATGGGATAAAGGTAAGAAGGGCGAGAAAGCAGCGGTAACGTCTGGTAAGTCGGATGGAGGGAGTTCTCCAAAGAAGGCAAAGTCATCACCAAGTAGGGGTGGAAGTGAAATCATTTGTTTTTTCTGCAGGAAAAAGGGCCATGTTAAGGCTGATTGTACTGCCTGGAAAGGGCAGGGTAAGTCAAAGCCGGTAGGCTTGATTGGTAAGGTTGCTGGGAGCAGGTCCCAGGTAAGTAGTTGCTTCAGTAAGTACGTCGCAGAAGGCGAGGTTTTCGCTAAAGACCGGTCAGGGTCTGGAAGGCGGGTGAGAATACTACGGGACACTGGCGCGGCCCAGTCGGTAATCTTACGGTCCTCATTGCCCTGGGACTTCAGAGAGGAGGAGCCAGAGTATGTAGTATTAGGTGGATTTCCTAATACGGTAGTAGCGTGTCCTCTGGGTGAGTTTTGGGTAGACTCAAGGTGGATTAATGGACCTATGAAGTTGGCAATGGTGGATGTATTACCCGTAAGCAATGTTGATATTGTGTTGGCTAACGATATAGAGGCAGGTACGGTAAGTGATTGCCCGGTTGTGCAATGCAGGTATGCTGACCCCGTTAGTGAAGTTGAACCGGTAATGGTTGTGACTCGCTCGGCCGCGCATTCATCTGGGATAGAGGATGAAGGGTTAGGCTTGGATAGCCTAGAGGAGCTGTCAGAGGGAGGGGTTTCTGGGTTAAGTGCTTCTGCAAGTCCTAGTCTGGTCTCTGAGTGGGATAGCTCAGTAGGGTGGGATAGGAAATCACTTAGGTTAGCTCAGAAGGAGGAGTTTGGAGAATTAGGAGTGGAGGTAGACTCTGATTTGAGTAGACCTCGGTATCTGTGGGAAGACGGCATCCTACTGAGGGTGAGTAGGTCAACTGTGGTTCCGTCTGATGATTGGGAGGTAAGGAAACAGGTGGTAGTGCCCCATAAATATAGGGACAAGATTTTATGGTTGGGACACGAGGATGTGTTCGCAGGTCATTTTGGAATTGGAAAGACTTTTAGGAAAATTGCTGAACACTTTTATTGGCCAAAGATGAGATCCGAGGTAAAAAGGTTTGTTAATTCTTGCAAAACTTGTCAACTGGTTGGTAAACCCAATCAGAAAATCCCTAAGGCACCTTTAAAACCAATTCCAGCAGTAGGGGAACCTTTTCAGGAAATTTTGATTGATATTGTAGGCCCATTGCCTAAAACCAGCAGTGGTAATCAATACATACTAACCATAATGGATCGAATGTCTAGGTACCCGGAAGCAGTGCCCTTGAGGAGTTTTAAGAGTAAGCAGGTCATCAATGCATTAACAAACTTCTTTTCCAGGTTTGGTTTGCCCAAGACGATTCAATCTGATTGCGGGACTAATTTTACAAGCAAAGATTTTTGTAAAAGTTTACAGGAGTTGAAGGTTCAACATATCAGGTCATTGCCTTACCATCCAGAAAGCCAGGGACAGATTGAGCGATTCCATCAGACGCTGAAATCCATGTTAAGAAAATATTGTGGGGATAATCCGGGAGGATGGGATAAAGTTCTCCCATATTTACTTTTTGCTTTTAGGTCTGTACCAAGTGATGTAATGGGTTTCACCCCCTTTGAATTAGTTTTTGGTCACAAGGTAAGGGGTCCCTTGGATGTGATAAGAGAGAGTTGGGAGGGGAGTCACCCTAACGTAAGCTTGATAGAGTTCTTGAGAGAGTCCAGGAGTAAGTTAACTAAGGCATGGGAATTTGCTAAGAATAATCTAGTAATTGGTCAGGGGAAGATGAAGGAAAAGTACGACGTAAAGACCAGAGTTAGGGAATTTCAGGTTGGAGATAAGGTACTTGCTCTGCTGCCAATTCCAGGAAATCCCTTAACAGCAAAGTTTTCAGGTCCATGGAGGGTTGCAAAGGTAGTTAGTAGTCTTAACTACCTGATAGAAACACCAGACAGGCGACGTAAGTATCAACTATGCCATGCAAATATGTTGAAACCTTTTGTTGAGCGTGAGAGTAAGGAACCCATCTTATTACTCAATAGGGTTGAGCCTAGTGTTGTAAGTCTCAGCATTGATATGCCATGGCCCAGAAATAATCAGGAAATGTTAAGTAATTTGTCTGGGAATTTGCTACACCTAGAAAGGGATCAGAGGGAATCTGTGGTAAATTTATGTGAATCTTTTCCAGAATTATTTCAGGATTCTCCAGGGCTTACCAATGTACTGAGTCACGATGTGGAAGTGGGAAATGCTAAGCCCATCAAGCAAGCCCCCTATAGGACCAATCCAGTAAAAAGAGGGATTATTGACAAGGAGGTAGAGTATATGTTGGAGCACAATTTAATTGAAGACAGTAATAGTCCATGGTCTTCTCCTGTAGTCTTAGTGAAGAAGGAGGGAGGTGAGTACCGGATGTGCTTTGATTACAGGAGAATTAATGCAGTCACTGAGGCTGACAGCTTTCCTCTTCCTCGAGTAGAGGACTGTATTAATGAAATAGGGAATGCACAGTATATTAGTAAATTTGACTTGTTAAAAGGATACTGGCAAGTTCCATTGACTAAGCGGGCTAGGGAGGTATCCGCATTTGTGACTCATGAAGGGTTGTATGCCTGTAATGTTATGCCTTTTGGCATGAAAAATGCCTCTGCTACGTTCCAGCGTTTAATGAATAAGATTGTGGGTAGACTGGAAGGAGTAGTGGTCTATATTGATGATATCATCGTGTATAGCCATGATTGGGCTACACACTTAAAGAGGATGGAGAAACTGTTCGTTAAGCTCAAGCAAGCAGGGTTGGTGATTAATTTGGCAAAGTGTGACATAGCAAAGGCGAAGGTAGTCTACTTGGGACATGAAATAGGTCAGGGTAAAGTACTACCAAAGTCTGCAAATGTAGAGGCAATTGTAAATTTTCAGGTGCCGGATAACAAGAAAGCCATTCGCAGGTTTCTGGGAATGATAGGCTACTATAGAAAATTTATAATTAATTTTTCCCAAATAGCTAATCCTTTAACTAATTTATTGCAGAAAGGAGTGGAATTCCAGTGGTCGAGCGCATATCAAGAGTCGTTTGATAAGTTAAAATCCACCTTATTAACTAATCCAATTTTGAAAGCCCCTAATTTTCAAGTACCATTCAAGTTGGCAATAGATGCCAGTGATGTGGGTGTTGGAGCTGTCTTGTCGCAAGTGGAGGACCAGGTAGAACATCCAGTGGCTTTCTTCTCAAAGAAATTAACTAAACCACAACAGAGTTATTCCACCATAGAGAAGGAAACTTTGAGCCTGATTCTCGCTCTTGAACATTTTGAGGTTTATCTTTCCAGCTGCAGGACACCGATTGAAGTCTGGACAGATCATAATCCTTTAACTTTTTTGAAAAAGTTTAAGAGTCGCAATCAGAGATTGTGTAGGTGGAGCTTATTGTTGCAGGAATGGAGTCTGGATATTAAGCACATCTCTGGAAAAGAGAATGTTGTTTCAGATGCCTTATCCCGCTAATTTCTTGTGATAATGAAATTTTTCACATTTCAGGAGATTGTTTTTTTTTTTTTTGTTATTGTTAGGATGACACTAGTTAAAGTATTAAAATTATTAGTGTTCAGATTATATTTTGAAGGGTAAAGTAACTAGCTAGTTTTGATAAACTAAATAGGGGTTGCTTTGACTTGAGACTTTATCTATCAATTTTTATTCCATAAAAATTTTTATTTAAGGGGGGAAATGTAACAAACTTTACCGGGGATTTTGGTTAATTTATCTTAATCGATAAAGTAATATTTTGAGTGTCACCTAAAGTCACTTTAATTCAATTTTCTTTTCATCGCCATCTAGTGGTTGATGTATTAGGCTAAGATTGGTACGTCACCCATGGAATGTTTTGTTTTGTTTTCCATGTTGACTGTTTGGGAGTGTTGGGCGAAGTGACGAGGGACCTTTTATTGGAGGTAAATGGGAGTGAGGAAATAGCTGCCATCTTCAAACTTGAAGATCTCACCGTGAGTTGGCTCTTCAACCGCTGGAGATTACTAGTGGGAGTGATCCAGTGTCTTCAGTGAAGGAGGCGGTGGAGGATTTGATCGCCGCCTTTGGAGGAGCAGTTCAGCAGCAGTTAAATGCTATCACTTTCTCCTGTGCATGGTGAGGGTTTGCTGTAATTGTGTGTGTTACCAGCGGGGAGGACTCTCCCCGGACCAGAATCCATTACTACTGTACCTGTTAAAGCTGAGACCTATCTTCCTTTTGGTAAGGGTAGTGATTTTGGTTTGCCTCCATTTCATCTCTGAAGGAATAGAGGACGGCGCCTTTAGTGATTTTTCACCGCTGTTTGTGTTGCGCTACGCGGTTAGCGTAAACAAGGTCTCGTCCATGATTGGTCTCCTGACTTTATTCGTCTCTGTGAAAGCCTACATCAGGAGTATTTTTATTTCCGTGTTAATGTAGGTTAACTATTAATGTGATTTATGTGTATTGTGGGGATGGGAAGTTTTGCCTAGATTTGTATAAAGAGGGGTAGAGTTAAGGTTCCGAGACTTTCTTGCTCTTTTCTATCAGTCAATGTAATTGTGTAATTTGTCGGGTGAATGGTAGGTTG
The DNA here is from genome assembly GCF_036898095.1 of Palaemon carinicauda. Taxonomy (NCBI): domain Eukaryota; kingdom Metazoa; phylum Arthropoda; class Malacostraca; order Decapoda; family Palaemonidae; genus Palaemon; species Palaemon carinicauda. Next base: position 6,129,481 of record NC_090766.1, on the reverse strand, counting down.
CGAGGTTATTCTTTCCTTTTACTGTTGTCTTGCCTTTCCGTGTCGTTGTTGATGAATGGGTCCTATATGTGTTTGTTGTACTGTGCTTGTGGTTTGATATCTTCCCATTTAAAGTGATTTTCTGTGTTATTTTGTTTGTAAATAAATATTCAATATGACTCTTGCAGTGTTTTATGATTACCCACTCCTTTAATATCACTGTTACATATTATTGCTAGCTCTGGCTGTGAAGAAAACTTAAAGAACTTGGCCCTCACTGGGTCGGTGCGTAACAATATATATATATATATATATGTATGTGTGTGTGTGTATGTGTGTGTGTGTGTGATTAAGTGTATTCCCACCATCTCACGGTAAAGAATACCTCGTGTCAACAATATTAGTGGAATCATTCATAAAACTTCATAAAGACTGAACCTCACTTTCAAAGTCTCCCTCTCCCTCTCTCTGCATCCTTCATGCAGAAGAAAAGACAGACCCTTCTCTCTCCCTCTCCTCTTGTGAATAAAAACATCATGGCGCCAATTCCCAAGAATAAAAAAAAAAGAACTTCGCATTGCGGCAAGAGGCTTAGTGTTTTACGAGACAACATGACAGAAACAAACAGGCAAAAATCAAGCAAGAAAAAATTAGTTACGTAAATATATTTTGCAGAGAGAGAGAGAGAGAGAGAGAGAGAGAGAGAGAGAGAGAGAGAGAGAGAGAGAGAGAGAGAGAGAGAGAGAGAGAGGAATGTCAAATGTCGGAAGATGGCGTTGGACCCAACGCCCTTATGGGCCTACTGGACGGAACCAGATCCCCTTACTTTTACTTTTGGGGGTTTATTTCTCGCCCTCCATCAGACACTAAAAGTCTGTTCAGGCGGGCCTTGGTGTGTGAAAATAATTTCTTTCCAATTAATATTATGCTCTTTATCTTTTCAGTTATTTCGCTAGCATTTGTATTCAGGTTTAGTAGTTTTCAGATCACTATTATAACACTTTCTAAAAAGATAAGTCTTCAGGTTTTTCTTGAAAGCTGCCACATTTTTGCTATTCTTGACATCAAGTGGAAGGTCGTTGAAGAGTCTCGGTGCAGCGTAACAAAACGTTCTTCCTCCTATTGCATGATTCACAATAATTTCGAATAGTCTATGTGGGTCATCAGCATGTCTCTTACAGCAGCTCTGGTAGCTTTAGGATAGGGAACCAAGCAATCACGAAGATATTTAGGCTTATCACTTGTAAGGGCTTTGCGAGTCAACAAGCAAATCATAAATTCAATTCTAGCCTTAACAGGTAACCAATGTAGATCGATCAATGCAGGAGTTACTCTCTCAGGAAATTTAATGCCTTTTATCAGTCTAGCCGCCCGGTTTTGCACATTTTGAAGCTTTCTTAGTAGTGTATTGGGCAATTTATAGTACAGAGAATTGCAATAATCAAGCCTTGATATTACGTGACTCATCACTAAAATTTTTGTACTGCCCCTCTGTTAAATATTTTCTAATGAAAGCTTTGTTTCTCAGGTGATAGTTACACACTTTCACTGTGTTCACTATTTGGTCCCTCATTGACAAATTACAATCTATCAGTACACCCCAAATTTTTCACAACAGGCTCAATCCTAACACCAACGTCACCAATTTTTATACTTTGAAATAACTGGTAATTCTTCAAAGCCACCTTTGTGCCAAAAAGCATACATTCTGTTTTATCATCGTTTAAGCTTTTTCCTCTGCACCCATGTTTTTATTTCACTCATTATCTCATCAATTTTCTTCTCTGTATCTTGTGTTGTTGAAATTGAAAGGTAGAACTGAGTATCATCTGCATATAGTTTAAAACCCACTTTTTTTGTTTTTTCAAGATGTGTGATAGCTCGATAGTATATATGTTGAACAAGATAGGGCCCAGAACACTACCCTGTGGTACACCTTTCATAAAAATTCTCTCACTGGATCGGTTTCCAGAAACTTCTACAATAGTCTTCCTATTTGTTAAGTAGCTTCGCAAAAATTCCAGTGCTTCCTCAGTCACTCCAATGGACTTTTAAGTCGTCAAGTAAGTACTCGTGCACAACAATATCGAAAGCAGCACTAAGATCTAACATAATCAAAATGATGCCGATAATATTGATGATTACGATGATAATAGATGACTACGATGAAGGATATTATTCATCATAAAAAGGATGGGACTGAATAGACTTGTTAGTGATGATGATATTTCAAGAAAATTTATAATTATATTTATATTTGGTATTGTTGCAATTCTTTTAAAAAATATAGCTCAGCGAAACTAATATTCGATTACAATTATCACTTGCACTTACATACACGGGTATTCGCACGCGCACACACACATATGCATTCATACATACATAATATATT
>NC_090766.1:6103454-6126610 GCF_036898095.1 Palaemon carinicauda | reverse complement strand
AAGGAGATACCAACCTTGTGGCACCTCTCCAAATGGGCCATTGTCCCTTCCTTATTGACGGAATGATGGCAATGACGCAAGAGCCTCTCGTTGCTGCTACTGCTGCTGCTTCTACTACTACTACTACTACTACTGTTACTACTGTACTTCCTTGTCAATCTTCTTACGTCGATAAATATCTCATTCTAATGATTTCAATATTTTCAAGTATTCTTTCTACAGGACTAAAGACTGGGTCTGGTATCTTGATTTCACGGAAACAGACAGACACACACACACATATATGTATACTAATATGTATATGTATAATATATATATATATATATATATATATAGCCCTTGCACTTATAGCATCTTGCTTTTCCAATTAGGGTTGTAGCTTGGCTTGTAATAATAATAATAATATATGTATATATATACATAAATATATATATATATTATAAAGCTTTTATATGTTGATAAGAAAGGATATGACTATCGTTACAATATTATCCAGGTCAGGATATAGCATCACTTAATTCTTTTTTGGTCGACCGATTTTATTATTATTATTATTATTACTATTTGCTAAGCTATAACCCTAGTTGGAAGAGCAGGATGCTATAAGCCCAGGGGCCCCAACAGGGAAAATAGCCCAGTGAGGAAAGGAAACAAGGAAATACAAGATATTTTAAGACGTGACAACATTAGAATAAATATTTCCTATATAAGCTATAAAAACTTCAACAAAACTAGAGGAAGAGAAATTAGATAGAATAGTGAATAAGAGTGTAACCCCAAGCAAGGTCCATAATATTTATAAGTATATATATATATATATATATATATATTAGAAAACGGGTATAATCATAAACCCCTCGAGGGAGTGAAGATATATAATTATTAGAATATAGTAAATTCTAAATCCAAGCCTGAAGGATATAGGGCAGTGGCTATGACACAACATAACATTTGAGAAGATTGGTTATATGGTTCTCTTTCCGAGACACGTTTGTAAAATGACAGCTTCAAAATATCCAATAAAAAAATAAAAAAGATAAACACAAGTAAAATGAAAGGGCTAAATATAGAATAAGCTATATTTAGAAAATGTAAAGGTTGAATGGGAACAAACAGAGAAATTATGAAATGAAATTTCAAAGAATTGCTGTGATAAAACGTGTTGCTAAAAATAGGAGAAAATTGGGAAAATTAAGGTAAAAATTTTATAAAAAAAAACAGCAAAAAAGGTACATTTGGCGAATATCCATTATATATATATATATATATATGTGTGTGTATGTATATATATATGTGTGTGTATGTATATGTGTGTATATATATATATATATATATATGGACAGAGAGAGAGAGAGAGAGAGAGAGAGAGAGAGAGAGAAAGATGGGAAGGGGTAGGAGAAAAAAGGAGGGAGAATGGAAGAATGGGTAGATAAAAATAAGGATAACAAAAACCTAAAAAAAAAAAAAATTCAAGTGAATGAAAATCAAGAGACGTATCTATCGACCGATGCAAATCAACAGTAATTAATAACAAACAATAATTAACAAACAGGGTATAATTATCCATCACATAATTCAAAACCTTTATTTAAATCACTAATGAGGAAATGAAGTCTGCCTTGATAAGACGTCAGCATGTGACCCATTACGAAACTCGACACTTTGAGGTGTCTCGAATAATATTTCCATTTTCTACTAATTGTACTGCGTCATTTGGGGAACTTAGTATGGAAAACCATTTTTTTTACTCTCTCTCTCTCTCTCTCTCTCTCTCTCTCTCTCATTGTACTGTGTCATTTCGGGAGCTTATTATAGAAAACCATTCTTTTCTTCTTTGTTTACTCTCTCTCTCTCTCTCTCTCTCTCTCTCTCTCTCTCTTCTTCTTCTTCTAATTGTACCGTGTCATTTCGGGAGCTTATTATGGAAAACCCTTCTTTTCTTCTTTTTTTACTCTCTCTCTCTCTCTCTCTCTCTCTCTCTCTCTCTTTTTTTCTTCGAATTGTCCTATGTCATTTGGGGAACTTATTATGAAAAACCATTTGTTTTCTCTCTCTCTCTCTCTCTCTCTCTCTCTCTCTCTCTCTTTCTTCTTCTTTTCTAATTGTACCGTGTCATTTCGGTAGCTTATAATGGAAAACCATTTTTTTCTTCTGTTTTACTCTCTCTCTCTCTCTCTCTCTCTCTCTCTCTCTCTTCTTCTTCTAATTGCATCGTGTCATTTCGGGAGCTTAATATGGAAAATCATTTTTTTTCTTCGTTTTTACTCTCTCTCTCTCTCTCTCTCTCTCTCTCTCTCTCTCTAATTGTTCCGTGTCATTTCGGGAGCTTATTATGGAAAACCTTTCTTTTCTTCTTTTTATACTCTCTCTCTCTCTCTCTCTTTCTCTCTCATTTTACTGTGTCATTTGGGGAACTTATTATGGAAAACCATTTGTTTCTTTTTTACATATCTCTCTCTCTCTCTCTCTCTCTCTCTCTCTCTCTCTCTCTCTCTCTCATTCCTTTGCCCCTTCCCAGTTTTTGCCGCTTAATTTGATTTCTATCTCCCCTCCGTTTTGAAACATAATTAGTCATTGCTTTCATGTCAGCATGAGAACAAGGAGGAAATGAGAGAGAGAGAGAGAGAGAGAGAGAGAGAGAGAGAGAGAGAGAGATGTTTTGGGGAAATTAGTCCACGTCGTTCCGCTGACTATACTATTCACCCTTTCAAGAAGACGGGCTTTACAATTTTCAATAATTTATTTCATAAATATTTTCCGTTCTGGGCTACATAAGGTGATGAAGATGGCCGGGAGTATGACGTCCAAACAAAAAATAATCTTTAATATATCTTATTTGTTCAAGAAATTATCCTTCTGATACATATCCCCGACTCACTAAAACTGTCCACATATTGTTTCTCTAACCACTATAGTCAATTCTTTTTAGTGAGGCAGATTTGCACCGACTCGCAGGGATGCCCTTTTAGCTCGGAAAAGTTTCCTGATCGCTGATTGGTTGGACGTATTATTTCTAACCAATCAGCGATCAGGAAACTTTTGCAGACTCGCAGGGGTGCCCTTTTAGCTCGGTAAAGTTTCCTGATCGCTGATTGGTTGGACATATTAATCCTAACCAATCAGCGATCAGGAAACTTTTCCGAGCTAAAAGGGCACCCCTGCAAGTCGGTGCAAATATGCCTCACTAAAAAGAATTGACTATAGTTACAGCACTCTGTCCCTAGCAAACCATGCACGTCCCCCATACTTCTCCCTAGCACCATTTGGCTATCTCTGAGGGGCAACTGTTTGGCCTCCAGTTCACACCACTTGCTTGTTCCTAACTTGGGACTGACAAATTGTCAAGAGAACAGATCCGGATGCTATACCAACTAATAAACCTAGTCCCAACAACCGTTGCTTGTCCCTACACCACTTGCCAGTCCCTAACACCACTTGCCAGTCCCTAACACCACTTACCAGTTTTTAACACCATTTGCCAGTCCTTGACATCAATTGCCAGCCCTTAACACCACTTGTCAGTCCCTAACACCAATTGCCACACTCTAACACCACTAGCTAGTCCTTAACATCACTTGCCAGCTCCTAACACCACTTGGCAGTCCTTAACACCACTTGCCAGTCCTTAACACCACTTGCCAGTCCTTAACACCAATTGCCACTCATTAACACCATCAGCCAGTCCTTAATATCACTTTCCAGTCCCTAACACCCCTTGCCAGTCCCTAACACCACTTGCCAGTCCCTAACACCACTTGCCATTCCTTAACATCACTCGCCAGTCCCTAACACCACTCGCCAGTCCCTAACACCACTTGCCAGTCCTTAACATCACTCACCAGTCCTCAACACCACTAGCCACTCCTCAACACCACTCACCAGTCCTCAACCCAACTTGCTAGTACTCCCCTGATAGATGGATTTAGATAGCTAGGAGTTTTTCTCCAAACGGGAGCTTTAACTCGTAGATCTGTGGTCATCTGATACAACTTGTTTATTCCCACGACCAGAGTCCATCTCCCTAGAATTGTTCCAAGAGTCTGTACTTATCCCTCACGTAAATAGTATTACTTACATTACTCTCTTCGTCAAGTAAAACGTTATACAAAATAATTCAAGTAACTCTTTAGCTATGGTAAGCAGCTCATTTGAGAGGACACTCAAAAATCATAACATTGTTTAGACTCTAGTCTTGGGTAGTGCCATAGCCTCTGTACCATGGTATTCCACTGTCTTGGGTTAGTTCTCTTGCTTGAGGGTTCACTCAGACACACTATTCTATTCTATTTCTCTTCCTCTTTTGTTAAAGATTTTATAGTTTATATAAGAGATATTTATTTAAATGTTGATACTCTTCTTAAAATATTTTATTTTTTCTTATTTCCTTCCCTCACTGGGTTATTTTCCCCGTTGGAGCCCCTGGGCTTATAGTATCCAGCTTTTCCAACTAGGGTTGTAGATTAGCAAGTAATAATAATAATAATAATAATATTTTAACTCTCTGAGCTAAAAAAAAATATGTTCTAGGAGTTATATAAATAATGATAAAAATGATAATGAAAATACTACTACTACTACTACTACTACTAATAATAATAATAATGATAATAATAACAATTATAATAATAATAACAACTCTCTGAGCCAAAAAAAAAAAATATGTTCTAGGAGCAATTTCTCTCAAACTCACTATGCCTCCAAAAGAACTTCCATTGTAGATTCCCTTATAAACCTTATGTCTACTGAACAAACAACCAAACGCTTCCCCTTGAAAGATCCAAGTCTCTTAGAAAGAACCCCTCATTATCCCCCCCCCCCGAGTTTAATGCCCCCCCCCCTTACCCCCCAAAAAGTTAATGTCCCTACAACAAACAGCAATATTTCTGGTCCCTCAAAGAATCAATGTCTCCAAACAACACAATCTTCCATTATAAAAATCAAAGCTTCTTAAACAATGAAGTTTAAGTAAAAATGTTTCCTTAAGAACCAAAAACAACCCCGCCCAAAGAGTTAATGTCCCTACAACAAACAGCAATATTTCTTGTCCCTCAAAAAGTCAATGTCTCCAAACAACACAATCTTCCATTACAAAATCAAAGCTTCTAAAACAATGAAGTTTTAAGTAAAAATGTTTCCTTAAAATAAGAACAAAAACAACAAAAACAATGTGACTTTCAACTCTCATCACATCGTCTGCTTACTCGGCTTTCCCACTACATTCCACCTTCCACGTAACCCGTCGGAGGAGAGAGAGACACACACAGACACACTTCCAAGAGGCGACGTAATTAAGAAGCCCAGGGGCTTTCTAGGGCTTCCGTAGAGGAGCAAAAGGAAGAGGGGGGGGGGAAGAATGAAAGGGGGGGCGGGGGCGTAAACAAACCAGATTCATAAGGACATGCTCCTCCAACGTCGACAATGTCCCGGCAGTTTTCGAGCTAGACTCATTGGAATGAATTTAGTAAAACTGTCATTAGTACTATTAATAACTAAAAAGATATGATGCTCTGTTGCGATATTATCATTATTATTATTATTATTATTACTTGCTAAGCTACACCCCTAGTTGGAAAAGCAGGATGATATACGCCCAGGGGGCTCCAACAGGGAAATACCCCAGTGCGGAAAGGGAACAAGGAAAAAATTAAACATTTTAAGAACAGTAACATTAAAATAAATATTTCCTATACAAACTATAAAAACTTTAACAAAACAGGATAAAGAGAAATTAGATAGAATAGTGTGCCCGAGTGTACCCTCAAGCAAGAGAACTCTAACCCAAGACAGTGGAAGACCATGGTAAAGAGGCTATGGCACTACCCAAGACAAAAAAACAATGGTTTGATTTTAGAGTGTCCTTCTCCTAGAAAAGCTGGTTAATAATAATAATAATAATAATAATAATAATAATAATAATAATAAATACACCTCCAGAAACTGCAAAAATAGTAGCAATGGAAAACAATTAGTCAAAATGAACGAAAAGAATGTACAAACAACTTCTCCCTGCTCTCTCCCTCCATTGCGTTTCCTCCCCCGCAATCTGCTTTGCATTTTCCCTAGCAAATAGGGAGAATGCGCCGACTGCAGAGGTTCCCCCTACCACAGACAAATTTCCCCCATACCTCTCTCTCTCTCTCTCTCTCTCTCTCTCTCTCTCTCTTCCTTAGTGACTAATGTTCTATTTCTCTCTTCTCTTCCTTAGTGACTAACCTTCTCTTTCTCTCTTCTCATCCTTCGTGACTCTCTCTCTCTCTCTCTCTTCGTTACTAACGTTCTCTCTCTCTCATGCTTTGTGACTAACGTTCTCTCTCTCTCTCTCTCTCTCTCTCTCTCTCTCATCCTTCGTGACTAACGTTCTCTCTCTCTCTCTCTCTCTCTCATCCTTCGTGACTAACGTTCTCTCTCTCTCTCTCTCTCTCTCTCTCTCTCTCATCATTCGCGACTAACGTTCTCTCTCTCTCTCTCTCTCTCTTCTCATCATTCGCGACTAACGTTCTCTCTCTCTCTCTCTCTCTCTCTCTCTCTCATCATTCGCGACTAACGTTCTCTCTCTCTCTCTCTCTCTCTCTCTCTCTTCCTTAGTGACTAACGTTCTCTCTCTCTCTCTTCCTTAGTGACTAACGCTCTCTCTCTCTCTCTCTCTCTCTCTCTCATCCTTCGTGACTAACGTTCTCTCCCTCTCTCTCTCTCTCTCTCTCTCTCTCTCTCTCCTCTATAACGCCCTCTATGTCAAATGCGAGGCGGGGGAACTTCCGGTGAAATTCCCTTACGAGGATTAGAAATGGCACCGGACCTTCAAGATGTCTTGCCCATAAAATCTTCTACGACATATCAAGAGAAAAATATAACCAAAGATGGAAATGGATGAGACTAGGCCTATTATCTTAAGACGCAGTTAACGAGAAAACTTACTCTATAAATACTTGATGGAAAAATGTAATTAACTAATAAAGATTAATTATAATAAAAGCAAATTAAATGTAAAAGGCCAATCTAAATGTAGAGCAAATAAAGTTAAATAAAAGTAAAATAAATAATTTCAATTAGAGATAAATAACAAAAAATATACAAGATACAAAAAATGCAAAGGAAAACACCAATATTGGTCTAGAACTGCCACTTCAAAGTAAGCAGGCTATAGGAAGCACTTTTTTTTCTAAATGTAGCAAAATTAATGATTCTAAAAAGAATAAGATAATTGCTCATGGTATAAAAAAATGCTGCATACGATTATTATTATTATTATCATTATTATTATTATTACTTGCTAAGCTACAACCCTAGTTGGAAAAGCAGGATGCTATAAGCCCAGGGGCTCCAACAGGGAAAATAGCCCAATGACGAAAGGTAACTTAAGGAAAAATAAAATATCTCAAGAAGAGTAACATTAAATTAAATATCTCTTATATAAACTATAAAAACTTTAACAAAACAAGAGGAAGAGAAATAAGATATAATAGTGTGCCCGAGTGTACCCTCAAGCAAGAGAACTCTAACCAAAGAGCAGTTATGAAGTTCCCAGACAAAAAAAAAAAAAAAAAAAAAAAGGAAACTGCCACGTGTCAACTATGGTAACCTCCCCGAGCAAGAAACAAATAAAAAAAAACCAACTCTCTCCCACGTAGAAATGGGGGAGGTCTATGTATGGCTCCCCTCTTATGGTGCATTATCCCCTTCAATACATGTCCCCTCCATATAGTTTGGAAGACCTCGTGAACCAGCGGCATCCTCACATATGCCTCAAGAATTAGTCTCACCTTAAAGTGAGAAATCTAACGCGGTTAAAGCCTTTTCTCTTACCTGAGAGAGAGAGAGAGAGAGAGAGAGAGAGAGAGAGAGAGAGAGAGAATTCCCCCCAATAAACCACATTATATATTTCGGAGCACGAGCCTCGTCAAGTTTTGTACATGAGAATGCATAGTCGAATATTAAAATATTAATTAGCTATATTCTCGTTTTCTTTTCGGTAGCCAAACACAGTCTCTCTCTCTCTCTCTCTCTCTCTCTCTCTCTCATATAGCACGTGTATTTAGGAAGATCTTTCTACATCGTATACGGTATAACGAATCACACTCAATCGATATATATATATATATATATATATGTCACACTGGTCACCCTTGCGCTTTTAAAAACTAACACACTATCCACTAACTACCCGAATTCATGTTTTATTTTTTTTTTCTTCTTTTCGCGGCTTAATTAATGTACATAAAACATGCTTTAGGTTAAAGTGCCGGCGGTTAAGAAAGGATTATTCCACGCGAGTGAAAATAACCAAGCATAAAATCTACTCAATTTTTCCTACACACAAAACTGCATGACAGATAAAGCGACGAACAAACGCACGAACCGTCCATACCTCAGCGGGGACAAAAGCTCTTACATCTAACCCCCCCCCCCCCTGTGGCCTTCTCCTCCTCCTCTAGCAAGGGGGGATACCCCCCTTCACCATGATCCATAGGGGGTGGCCCAGCGAAGTATAAATAGCCGGAGTAGCGCGAGAGTCGAGTAATCGATACAGTTGCCTTTTCTTCTTCTCTTTGGCTTTTACTAAAACTCCATCCATTCACCCTCATCACACAAGACTCTTAATTGCTCGTCATTCATTTCTTTTCCCTGGCGAGTTATTTTTTCATTATTATTATTATTATTATTATTTGCTAAGCTACAACCCTAGCTGGAAAAGCAAAATGCTATAAACCCAGGGGCCCCAACAGGGAAAATAGCCCAGTAAGGAAAGGAAAGAAGGAAAAATAAAATATTTTAAGAAGATTACGGAGGTTCATTCCGATGTAAAAAGGCACTTGCAATCGTATAGGGGATTATTAAATAGACGTATTCCTTTCGCAAAATGCTACAAAAAGGAGAGAGAGAGAGAGAGAGAGAGAGAGAGAGAGAGAGAGAGAGAGAGATAAATTCTTCAATCCGTGGCCTCCACCCGGCACCTTTCTGGACGAGACAGAACGTTGTAGAGGACGAATGAGTCGATGATACATTTCTTCCCCTCGTAGAGAGAGAGAGAGAGAGAGAGAGAGAGAGAGAGACCTTGTTCGACCCCAGGTGCTTTTGAACACACGAACGCACGCACGCACACATACACGAGCAGGTATATAGCTCAACCAAGTGGAAATTATATTAATACAAGATTCTTTAATGACGAAGTAACACAATATAATTCATACCACTTCAATAATAATTTAATTCAAATAAGTATTTATAAAATATATATAAACACAAATTCATGACTGGTTTGTGATTAATTCAATTCCAATATAAAATAATAAATATCACAAACGTTAACGGAAGTTTTAGTCTTAGTGAGCAGGAAGAAATCAGGGATGAGAGGGGGGGGTGAATCCGAGGAGGGGAAGGGGAAGGAGGAAGAGGGAAGGGCAGGGGGTGGGGGGAGTCAAGGAATCCGAAAGCTCCCGCAATCCTCAAGATTTAATCAACTAAAAGTATGCAGCTAAAATAAACACACGCTGCTGCTGCTACTGCTGCTGTTACTAATGCTGTCTTTCTGCTTTTGGTGCAGCAACTTCCAGGCACATTCCTCTACCATGTGGAGGGAAGGAGGGAGGGGGGGGGGTGAGCCATTGGCTACTTTTCTTTATTTCTCTTCTAGCTTTTCTTGCAGAGAGAGAGAGAGAGAGAGAGAGAGAGAGAGAGAGAGAGAGCCTTTAGCCCAAGGCAAAGGAGTCATTTCAAACGACACCTCCCTTTCATACATAATACGAGGGTGGGGGGTACCGAGGAGGTAATGGGGGATTTGAGAGGGGGAGGCGGGTACAGCACCTGTTCTTCGGAGTGGATATGAACCTCGTACTGCGGCAAACAGCTGACAATAGGTATCTAACTATAGGCCAACTCCTTTAACCGTAAGATCGACGGATAGGAGAGAGAGAGAGAGAGAGAGAGAGAGAGAGAGAGAGAGGGCGGAAGCGATGATGAGCCCTCTTCCTATCGGTCTATATTCTATAGTCACACCGCTCCATACAAACCTTTTATCCGAATATCTCCGTTCCCCTACACTTTTTATTTCCTTTTATCCCCCTGCCTCCTTTATCCTCCCTCCCTTCTCTTTATGCAGACAAGAGCGAAAGTACACAATGAACACAAAAAGCTGTGTATTGCTTTATCGGAAGCCCCAACGAGGTGCCATACATTCTTCCATAAGTACCCAGCACAGGTGTAAAAGACACGTTTTCATATTTATATACTTGGCTCATTAATCGCTCGTTAACACGAGTTACAGACGATGTAAAATCCCTTCTCATGAATAAAGCAAGTACGGGTACAGTATGTTCAATACATAAGTTGTGTAATGTTATCTTTACCTTTAGACCAATTCAAACCAACGTACCAAGTTTAAATCCTGTCATTTACGGTCATTCATTGATTTGTTAATTATTTCACTAAATATATAAATAGATTGACAATGATTTAAATACATTCTTTAACCTGATAGCCCTTTATGTAACATTGTACTATAAATCTTTACTATAAACAATATAAATAATTATTGAATGATATTTTAAGTTTTTTAAAAAGTCAGGAATTATTTTCTCTACCTGTCTCATTTGTCATTATATCTTCAAGAATATAGTACCGTTTGTACATCATTTTTATCATTTCACATTCTTCAGTACCATTTAGTATCATACAAAGTCCTTTTTTTAAATTATAAAGATTGCACAAATTATAGAAGAAAATGTTCATATATTTCCCAAAAACCATGATTATACAATAGGTTATCTTATTGCGGCCCTCTTTAGCCGAATAACTACCAGAGAAGTATTATACTAATTAGCCTAAGTTAACGATGGCACCATTAAAGGTTTTAAAGGCCAGTCATGAATGGAAGAGGCAATGGGCAGTGACATTGTTCTAGCAAGCAGGACAATGCCCTAGGGACTGACCATATATACATATATATGACATATCTGTTTTTGACGTTGTTAATAGTTTATATAGGATATATCTGTTTTGACGCTGCTACTGTTTTTAGAATGATATACTGTTATTTTTTTCTCATATCGTTTATTTATTTCCTTGTTTCCTTTCCTCACTGGGCTATTTTTCCCTGTTGGAGCCCTGGGGCTTATAGCATCTTGCTTTTCCAACTAGGGTTGTAGCTTGGCTAGTAATAATAATAATAATAATAATAATAATAATAATAAAATCAGCGCCTAAGACCCCTTGCATCAAAAGTATATAGTTCTAGATCATTTGGGACTCAAACTAGCGCCATCTGCCATCTGACACCAAACCCATGACAATATATATATATATATATATATAGAGAGAGAGAGAGAGAGAGAGAGAGAGAGAGAGAGCAGGTCCGCAAGACGGGTCCGCAGCACTACACTGGGCTAAATATTAACGCATTGATTCCACAATATTCCCTTTAATGTAGACTTCCTGTATCTCAAAGCGCTAAATTCCGCCACTTTCTCTCCCACCGTCAAGAACTAATACTAAATAATCAATAATTACATTTATTTTATGATTATTTCATGAAAAGTAACTTCCTACAACTATTAAGATACACTGAAATTACATTTTTTTGTGATTTTGTATTATAATAAGTAATTATCTTTTATTTTTTTTTCAACAAAGATAGAACCATAGTTGATTCTAAGTCAAAGTCGTCTTTTGTACTTTCATAAATAATGCAGAGGAGAGAGAGAGAGAGAGAGAGAGAGAGAGAGAGAGAGAGATTGGTAGTCAAAAGTTACTAGAGCAAAACATGAGAAAAAATCCTAATCTTTTCCAGCATACTTGAGAGAGAGAGAGAGAGAGAGAGAGAGAGAGAGAGATTGGTAGTCAAAGTTACTAAAGCAAAACATGAGAAAAAAAATCCTAATCTTTTCCAGCATACTTGAGAGAGAGAGAGAGAGAGAGAGAGAGAGAGATAGATATTGGTAGTCAAGTTACTAGAGCAAAACATGAGAAAAATCCTAATCTTTTCCAGCATACTTGAGAGAGAGAGAGAGAGAGAGAGAGAGACTGCACCAGCAGTCGACTAAACTAATTGATAATCACGACCCTCACCTGCAATGCATTCTTTTTAACAAAAGAGGTGAGAGTTCTTCTATTATGAGGAGAGTGAGAGGTCCAGTGGAGCATATTAAAGGAGAGAGAGAGAGAGAGAGAGAGAGAGAGAGAGAGAGAATTAGTAGTCACTATAGGAAAGCAGGAGACTACTGCACTGTAATTGTCCAGTGGCAGCATTCCCCTTTGGTAAGGGTAGAAGAGACTCTTTAGCTATGGTAAGCAGCTTTTCTAGGACACTCCAAAATCAAACTATTGTTCTCTAGTCTTGGGTAGTGCCATAGCCTCTGTACCATGGTCTCCCACTGTCCTGGGGTAGAAATCTCTTGCTTGAGGGTACACTCATCCACACTATTCTATCATATTTATCTTTGTCTTGTATTTATAAAGTTTTATATGAAACAATTATTTTAATATTGTTACTGTTCTTAAAATATTCTATTTTAATTGTTAATTACTTCTCTTATAGTTTCCTTATTTCCTTTCCTCACTGGGCTATCTTCCCTGTTGGAGCCCCTGGGCTTATAGCATCCTTCTCTTCCAACTAGGGTTGTAGCTTACCAAGTAATAATAATAATTGAGCAGCATACTAGATAGATATATATATATATATATATATATACATATATAATTTCAAATAAGCCATATATATTAATACATTAAAGTCTGGATTCTCTTAACGACCTCGGAATCAGAGCCCCAGGCGGAATCACCCAAAGACTATAGTATCAGACCAGCCGGGATTTGAACCCTGGTCCAGGATACCTGTATGCCAGTATTATCTTTCTTCGTGCTTATTTGAAATATGAAAAACACGTTTAAATGTGCAAAAATTTATCATGTATATATATATATATATATATATGAGAGAGAGAGAGAGAGAGAGAGAGAGAGAGAGAGAGAGAGACCCACTGCAGGCTGGGGAAGCGTGAGTGAAACTACCTCCGTGTGTCGTGTGTGTGTGTGTTTAACGTAGATTATTCATCGCCAGCTAAGGCATACGAGGAACAAGTAACGCCACCTGCCACACTACACAATAACTACCCGAACGAGTTTTGAGAAAATTCTACTGTTCATAAAGTAATATCTGCTTGAGTCTATTTTGATATTTATTCTTTTAATTATAATTTTCATTGATGAATAATTTTCTAAAAATTATAGTTTCTGAATTAGTTATTTAATTATAATTTAAAACCTATACTAAGTTATTTAATTATAATTAAGTAATATTTGCTTGAGTTTATCATGATAAATATTTTTTTTTTAATTATAATTATTATTGATGAATGATTTTTTAAAAATTATTGTTTCTAAATTAGTTATTTAATTATAATTTAAAACCTATAATAAATTAGTTATTAAATTATAATTTAAGATTCTACTGATATTCATAAAATAATATCTGCTTGTTTTTATCTATTATAATTACCGTAATAAGAAATTTCTTTTAAATTATATCTTTTTTATTATGATAAATAAATTATTCTTTTAAATTACAATTTTTTTTTCTAAATTACGTATTTAATTATAATTTAAGATCCACACTAACTTAGTTATTTAATTAAAATTATAATTTAAGATTCCATTGATCTTCATAAAATAATATCTGCTTGATTTTATTTATGATCAATACTTTTCTTTTAAATTATAATTTTTTCTATTATGATAAAGAAATTTTTCTTTTAAATAACCTTTTTTTCTAAATTACGTATTTAATTATAATTTAAGATCCATACTAAATTAGTTATTTAATTAAAATTATAATTTAAAATTCCACTGATCTTCATAAATTAATATCTGCTTGATTTTCTTTATGATAAATATTTTTTTTCTTTTAAATTATAATTTTTTTCTATTATGATAAATACATTTTTCTTTTAAATAAATTTTTTTTTTCTAAATTACGTATTTAATTATAATTTAAGATCCATACTTAAATTAGTTATTTGATTATATTTCAAGAACTCATACTAAGTTATTTAATTATAATTTAAAATTCCACTGATGTTCATAAAATAATATTTGCTTGATTTTATTTAGCAGGATAAATATTTCTTTTCTTTAAAATCAAAGATAACGTCTCTGCCTGGTGTTTGCCAGTCGGAGGTTCGAGTCCCACTCAGTCTCGTTACTCCCTTAGTATCTGCAACCTTACCATCCTTGTGAGCTAGGGTTGGGGGGTTTGAGGGAGCCTATAAGTCTATCTACTACGTCATCAGCAGCCATTGCCTAGCCCTCCCTGATCCTAGCTTGGGTGGGGAGGGGGCTTGGGCGCTGATCATATATGGTCAGTCTCTGGGGCATGTCACTAACCCTTGTTGTCCCGTTCAGTCTCGTTAGTGCCATTAACGTCTGCAACCTTACCATCCTTGTGAGCTAGGGTTGGGGGGTTTGGGGGAGCCTATAGGTCTATCTACTAACTCATCAGCAGCCATTGCCTGGCCCTCCCTGGTTCTAGCTTGGGTGGGGGAGGGGACTTGGGCGCTGATCATATGATATATGGTCAGTCTCTGGGGCATGTCTCGTTAGTGCATTAGTGTCTGCAACCTTACCATCCTTGTGAGCTAAGGTTGGGGGGAGCCTATAGGTCTATCTACTAACTCATCAGCAGCCATTGCCTAGCCCTCCCTGATCCTAGCTTGGGTGGAGAGGGGGCTTGAGCGCTGATCATATGATATATAGTCAGTCTTTGGGGCATGTCACTATCCCTTACCTCTGCCGTTCATGAGCGACCTTTAAACCTTAAAACTATGATTTCTCACCAATTGTCTCACCTGGTTGACGCCTTCCCGACTAGATTTATTTATTAATACATCACGCAACATTACCTGTGGAAGGAGAAAAATTCATTGTTATGAGATGTTCTATACGAGTGGCTACTATAATTACTACTATTTTGATATGACTAATACTATTACTAAATAATAATAATAATAATAATAATAATAATAATAATAAATAAAGATATAAACAGTAATAACTGAAATATCTATAATCTATCAATAACAAAAATAATAAAGATGAAGATAATAATAATAATAATAATCATAATAATAATAATAATAATAATAATACTAAAAATATAATTAGTAATCACTAAAATATCTATAATCATATCATTAACAAAAATAATTAATAACTAAATATAATAATATAAATAGCAATATTAATTAATAATTAATAATTATATATAATAATATAAATAGCAATACCTAAAATATCTATAATGATATAAAAAATAATATAATAATAATAATAATGATATTAACAATGATTATAACAACAACAATGATACTATTAATAATAATAACAATAATAATTTATTATAATAATAATAATAATAATAATAAAAATAATAATAATAATAATAATATTAATAACAACAGCAAAGTACTCAGTAATCCTCATTAACACACAATATAACAACAAAAGCAGAAAAAGCAAATCATCTTATATACTGTATAGATTAACTTTATTTCGACGTCCATACCTGTCACCTACATTAACCAATTACTCGATAAAAAAAAAAAAAAAAAAAAATCCCCACCGCCACCCCGTCTCAAAAAAAAAAAAAAAAAAAAAAAAAAGTTGATGATGAAAACCAGACAGTACTGTAACCCTCTCCTTATCAGCGACTCCTTTTATCAGGAGATAATGGAAATTACAAGAGATAAGATTTAGAGGGAGTACTGACTCACTCGCTTCTGTCTTTGGTTTAGTTTATTGATTCAATGACAGTTTCGTGTATTTTATTCATGTATTTTATTCATTATTTATTTACTTATATGTAGTTCTTTCCCTTACTATGCTACTTTCCCTGTTGGAACCCTCTGGCTTGTAGCTTTATGCTTTTCCAACCAGGGTTGTATTTTGGCTAGTAATAAAGAAAATAATAATTGTAATAATACAATGATTTTAGTTAGCTTATATTACGCATTTTCATATGTAATATACACAAAATTATATTTTACTAAATACATAGAAGGCTACATAAATACACAACCACAAACATACTACTGTATTTAAACCAACATGTAAGTGAATATATGTATATATATACATACATATATATATATATATATATATACAGTAGATATAGAGAATATATATATATATATATATACATATATATATATATATATATACATATATATATATATATGTATACGTATATAGCTGTATATTAATATTATCAATACTATCTAGAGTAATCCTAAGGAAGAAAAGGAGGATACTAAAAGCCCAAGGGCTCCAACAAGAAAAATAGCCCAGTGTCGATAGGAAATAAGGAAACAGATAGAATAGCGTGTCTGCGTGTACCCTCAAGCAAGAGAACTCTATCCCAAGACCCGAAGACCATAGTACAAAGAATATGTCACTACACATAATTAGAGAACAATGGTTTGATTTTAGAGTGTCCTCCTCCTAGAAGAGCTGCTTACCATAACTAGAGAGTCTCTTCTACCCTTACAAAGTGGAAAGTAGCCGATAAATCATTACTGTACAGTAGTTAACCCTTTGCGTGAAGAATTTTTCTATCTCAAGAGTTATCAAGTGTGTAAAAAAAAAAAGAGAGAGAGAGAGAGATAGGAGGATGTGTAAAGTATAGGCGAGACTATATACTGCATGTGTAGCCAAACGAAAGACGAGCCGTAACCAGACACGGGTCCAATGGAGTACTATGTGGTCAGCCAAATGATACAGTAAACCAAAGGAAAAAATTAACACACTATGTGAATCGTGGCTGGTTTGATTTTTCATTTAAGATTTCATTTATATGAAAGAATTCGGATCTAAATAATATTCTAACTTTTCCTTATGACTTTATTGCACATACATACACGCATATATATATATATACATATATATATATATATATATATACATATATATATATATATATATATGTGTATATATATACGTGTATATATATATATATATATAAAACATCCACAACGCAAAGTAGTGTATAATCTTAAGTAAACAAATAATCAATAAGGAAGACAAAGGTGCTACACTTGCCCAACACATGGCTTATTTCCCACAGCTATTTGGAACACCTTCGTGGAGGAGGAGGAGGAGGAGGAGGAGGAGGAGGAGGAGGAGGAAGAGAAGGAGAAGGAAAGAGAAGGAGAAGGAGGAGGAGGGAGGAGGAGGAGGAGGAGGAGGAGGAGGAGGAGGAGGAGGAGGAGGAGGAGGAGAAGGAGGAGGAGGAGGAATAAAGGTAGATAGGAAGATAACTATGGACAAGGAAGATGAATGATGAGCGAAAATAGGAGGAATTTGATGAATAAGGCAGAAGAGGAGTTAAGGGAATGGGGAATTATAAATACATAAACTAGTATAGGTAAATTATTGGCATTTAAGAGAAAGGGGGGAGATTGGGAAAGGGGGAGAGGAGGGGGAGGATAGTGGGAGGAAAATCAAAAGCCAAAACCAGATGGGAGCTAAAAATTACACTATTATTATTATTATTATTATTATTATTTATTGCCATTATTATTATTATTATTATCATTATTATTATTAATAGTAGTAGTAGTAGTAGTAGTAGTAGTAGTAGTAGTAGTAGTAGTAGTAGTAGTAGTAGTAGTAGAACACTCATGATAACTATTAAAATAAAAATAATTTTGAATATGCTAAATAACAAAATCAAATAATGACCAACCTAAATAAACTTAATACTATCATAACGTTGCAAACGACAACCTATAAACAACAAAACCAGCAAACCTGACCAACAACAACAACAACAACAACAACAGGAGCACATACAATTACAAATAAGACAATAAACGTAAAACAATAGGAACACAAGCATCAGTTGTCGAGGACATCCTCATGAGAGAGAGAGAGAGAGAGAGAGAGAGAGAGAGAGAGATTGTATTCTGAATGGAATGCCATGGCAGAGAATGGAGATCACCTACCTTAACACACAAACACACGCACTAACGATCATACACAAATACACAACATTGTCAGTATTAAAAATTTATATTACACACAAACAAACACACACGCACAGACACACACATACACACACCACATATACAGTATATATATATATATATATATATACACACACACACCACACACATATATATATATATATATATATACACACACATATATAAACACACACACAGCAACAACGACGACAACAACAACAACAACGATGACAACAACAACAAAAACAAATGCAGCCTTTTCTAGCCCACCGTATGACTAAGGCCTCAGACATATTAATGTCTGGAGTTCACCACAACACGCTAGCCAACGGCGGGTTGGGAATGGTAGGAGACTTTGCTCTGTTTCCTCACAGCAAACCAACCTAGTATGGCAATAAAAATAATCCTTTGTCACCACGTTAAGGTATTCCATCAGAACGGAGATATATATATATATATATATATACATATATATATACAAATATATATATATATATATATACAAATATATATATATATATTATATATATACATATATATATACATACATATATATATATATATATATTTGTATATATATATTATATATATATAATTTATACATAAACACAATACAAACATATATCTACATATAAAATTACAACCACCAACCCCCAAAGATTCGAAAAATAAACAACGAACAACAAACAATATAACATAAAATATATCAAAATTGTACGATAAATCAACCGGCAATAAAAAAAATAGTAGTAACAACACCACCACCAACATCAACAGACACAACAAAAAACAACAAAAACAACAAAAGAAAGGTGGCCACTGACCACTCTCCAATGCTGGCATTCATCAACAAGTGTTGTTCGGCCCGCGCCCCCTTTATTGTGTCGGCACACGTGTCAAAAAAAGGTTGGGAGGGAAGGGAGAGGGGGGAAGGGAGAGGGGGAAGGGGGGGGGGGGAGAGGGGAAAGGGGGAGAGGGAAAGGGGGGGGGGGCGAGGGTAAGAGGGGTGTAACTATCTTCCCAATAACTTTCTCATGTCCCTCTTCACTGATCTGTGTTATCTCTTTATTCTTTTCTGTTGCGTTGGATATATCCTATTGTGGATGGATGGATAGATGGATAGATAGATAGATGGATGGATGGATGGATGTGTATGTATGTATGTATGTATGTATATATATATATATATATATACATACATATATACATATACATATATATATACATATATATACACACATATGTTATACATACATATATATATATATATATATATATGTGTATATATATACATATCTATATATATACATATATATATATATACATATATATATACATATATATATATGTATATACATATATATACATACACACACACACATATATATATATATAGTATATATTTAAAAAGTATAATTATAGTTTTTAACAAACTAAGGTATAGAACATTCTTGTAGTCATAACTTCTTTTAACTGTTCACAAAAATCACCGAAGATTCTCTATCAACTCTTTTTACACCTACTATAAAAATTATCCACGAAAAGACATACCTGGTCAAATTTTAGATGCAATCAGTAATTTCTTTCCAAAAAGAAAAAAAAAAAATATATATAAAGAATATTTTTATAAAAAATGTCTTCATCAACAAAAAAAGCCAAAATATTATCTCTGAAATGAAAATGTTCCAGATTTTGGAGACCAACAAGAAAAATAATTTATTAAGTCTTCAAGAACATGAAAACCGAAATACAGAAATACACGTAACTAAAATACATAAATTAAAAGCCGCCCGAAAAACAAGGAAAATTTCGTGGTAAAAAACTTAAAAAAACAAAAGTTGATATTAAGCCGTATTAAAAAAAAAAAATCGGTACATGAAATAGAGGAAGAACAAGCAGAAGTATAAAAAAAAATAAATAAAAAAAAAAAATAAAAAAAACTATAAATTCTTAACAAGACAAATATATAACATTAAAATCCACCCCAAGAATAATTGAAATCAATTGAAACTAAAAAAAAATATACCGCGCTAAAAAAAGAAAACATTCGTTGAAAAAAAAAAGAAAAAAAAAAAACTACATGAAATAAACGAAGAAGAACAAACAGCTGTAAACACAACCACAAAAACAATAAATAAAATATATTATTACCAGAAAAGGAGCATAAAATGCAAACCGACCCACGAAAAAAAAAGGAATCAATAGGAATATAAAAAAACCGCGCTAAATCCGGCCAAAAATAAACACGAAAAAAAAAACTGTACACAAATAAAAGATCAAGCAGTTGTAAACACAACCACAAAACCAATAAAAAATTAACTTATTACCAGAAAAAAAAACATGAAATGCAAACCCGACCAGAAAATAAAATGAAATAAATTGGAATAAAAATATTACCGCGTTAAGAAAAAGAAAACATATGTTGATAAAGAGCCCCCTACCAGCGCCCCCCCTCCCCCAAGGCAAATTTTTTTTTTACATAAAGTAAAAGAAAAACAAGCAGCTGTAAACACAACCACAAAAACAATAAAATAAAATAAATAAATAAATTAACTTATCAACAGAAAAGAACATGTAATACAAACTCGACATCGCACCCCCCCCCCCCCTTCCGACCCCCCCCCCAAAAAAAATGTTCAGAAAAACAAGCAGCTGTAAAAAAAAAAAAATAATAAATAATAAATAAATAAATTAAGTTATCACCAGAAAAGAACATGTAATACAAACTCGACATCAGGCCCCCCCTCCGACCCCCTCCCCCCCCAAAAAATGTACATGAAGTAAAAGAAAAACAAGCAGCTGTAGACACAATAGAAAAAAATAAATTAAGTTATTACCCTGAAAAGAACATGAAATACAACCTCGACATCACCCCCCCCCCTCCGAACTCCCCCCTCAAAAAAAAAAAAAAAACTGTACATAAAGTAAAAGAAAAAAAAAGCAGCTGTTAACACAACCACAAAAACAATAAAATAAAATAAATAAATTAACTTATCAACCAGAAAAGAACATAAAATACAAACCCAACATCACGCCCCCCCCCAAAAAAAAAATTTTTTTTTTTCATAAAGTAGAAGAAAAACAAGCAGCTGTAAACACAAAAAAAAAAATAAATAAATAAATTAAGTTATCACCAGAAAAGAACGTAAAATACAAACTCGACATCCCCCCCTCCGACCCCCCCCAAAAATAAAAATTGGAATCCATTGGTGTCAACTACTAATGACCTGTTTAATCCCTCAATCACATTCGGCGGTGCCAGCGATCCATCACTGTTTATCACTCAATAAGGCTAATAATCATAACCACCCCCCTCCTCCCTCTCCCTCTCCCTTCCTCTCCCCCTCCCCCTCCCTCCAAAACTATAAATAAAAACCCATCGCATATCGGTAATCAAAAGCAACGTCAGCCCAGATGTATGATGAATGTTATTCATTACGATTATTGACTCCCAACTACATTCATAATTATGCAATGTAATTAGGTGGGATATGTTTGGGTCCGGCAATTTAGGCTGTGTTTCAAATGGGGGTAATTTGATTCTAAAGGTGTAAGATTCGTTACCTAAGTTTCCTTATTTACTTATTTGTGTATATGGATATGTATATGTATATGTATATGTATATATATATATATATATATAATGTACTTCTATATAAGAAATATAAAAAATCTCCTTATATATACAATACAATTATACATGTATATTATCATTATCTACCTATCTATATATACAGTATAAAAGATATGTACACACACCTATATATATATATATATATATGTGTGTGTATATATATATATATATATGCGTGTGTGCTGATTAATAAGTAATAATAACAACAACAACAACAACCTCCAGTACTCACTTCTATCAAATACCTAACACTCACTTTTATTAAAAACACAATAACACTTAACTTATATCAAAAGCATTTTGGACGCCATTTTTAGCAAAAAAAAAAAAAAATAAAAAAAATAAAAATAAAAATAAAATAAAATAAAATGAAATAAAAGCTCATAACATCTAACTTTTCATATACAATTTATATTTATGTTATGAATAACTCTCAAAAAAATAAATTCGCAAGCTTTCGTTTTTTTCGTTCGCTTTTGATAAAATCACATCTGACATGTATGTGTAATTCCTGTAGTTTCCATTTCAGAAAAGCCTCTTTGCGAGTAACTTTACTTATTATGTATTATTTATGTTTTGACCTGCAGCTTTTCAAAAAGATCAAAATATATCATGATATATGAGGGAGCACTTGAATTTCGCAGTGTTTAATTATGGAGAAATAATCATAAGTAAACATTGATCATATATACATATAGACATACACAGACACACACACACACATATATATATATATATAATGTATATATATAACATATAAATATTTATATATATATATAAAACATATAAATATATATATATATATATATATAACATACAAATATATATATATATATATATATATAAAATATATAAATAAATATATATATATATATATAAAATATATAAATAAATTTATATATATATAAATATATACAGTATATATACATATATATATATATATACTATATATATATACACACACATATATATAATTATATATTTCAACCACACAAATTACAAAATAACATATAAATAGCTTACTTAACTTGCTTCCAATACTAAAATCATCAATATAAGAAATCCTAAATTCCCCTATGTTCATTACCTCCACAACCATACAAAATCTTTACCTTGTAACAAACTCTCAACACCAATGTTCCGAAAATGACAATTCTTAAAGGGTAGAATAATGGCCCTTAAAACTCCCAAATACCACATCGATCAAATGCTACATATTATTTAATCCGAGAAAATGGAAGGTGTGTGTGCCATCGGATGTATAAAAGATTTAAGTGACACGGAGTTGATGAATTCATTGTTAATCCCTCAGGAGTAAAGATGATGGAGTACTCCAAGTGCCAGTGAGAGAGAGAGAGAGAGAGAGAGAGAGAGATTGGATTATAAATCTGAGAGAGATTGGGTTATGAATATATGTGAGATTAGATTTATGAATGAGAGAGAGAGAGAGAGAGAGAGAGAGAGAGAGATTGGATTTATAAATCTGAGAGAAAATTTGAATTTATGATTCTTTG
>NC_090766.1:6024602-6102954 GCF_036898095.1 Palaemon carinicauda | reverse complement strand
GTATCAAATGCCATTGCAGTTGGTATTTATGTTGATTAAAATCACGTGTGCTAGTGGTATATATTCATATATATACATACTTATATATATACATATATATATATATATATATATCATTATATATTTATACAGTATATATGTATGTATATATATATATATATATATACACATATATACTATATATATATATATATATATAAGCTCGAGAACCTACAATTCGTAACAATAACATTCCTTTCATCTCGACAATACACATTTGTTGAAGCCTTGAGAATATAAGCAAAGCAAGAGGAGACGCGAGATGAGAATCCATATAAAAGACATCATAAAACTGCTCTTCCGAGAGAGAGAGAGAGAGAGAGAGAGAGAGAGAGAATGACGCAATATGGGTACTCTTAACTATAAGCCGTTGTATAACGAGTCTGCTTCCAATTTTCTACAAGTGACTGTCTATAGTCAATTCTTTTTAGTGAGGCAGATTTGCACCGACTCACAGGGGTGCCCTTTTAGCTTGGAAAAGTTTCCTGATCGCTGATTGGTTGGACAAGATAATTCTAACCAATCAGATAGCAGGAAACTTTTCCGAGCTAAAAGGGCACCGCTGCGAGTCGGTTCAAATGCGCCTCATTAAGAAAAATTTAGTATAGGGTTATTTTGCTTCTTTGCCCTACTTCCAGAGCAGTAACACTCGAGCAATTAGTCGACCTATGTCTAAAGATACTTCTGTTCACACTTATAATTCATTTGCTGATGTGGTAACGTCCCTGACTGGTGAACGCCAGACTGGGGTTCGAGTCCGGCTCAGACTCGTTAGTTTCTTTGGTCGCTACAACCTCACCATCCTTGAGAGCTAAGGAATTGGGGTTTGGGGAACCCTATAGGTCTATCTGCTGAGTCATCAGCAGCCATTTCCGGGCCCTCCTTGGTCCTGGTTTGGGTAGAGAAGGGGCTTGGACATTGATCATATAGTCAGTCTATAGGGCATTGTCCTGCTTGATAGGGGCAGTGTCATGATTGGCCTTTAAACTGTAAATATCTGACTCACTTCGGGGATCGCACTCAAGATACTAGAGTGAGAGGCAAGGGTGCTAACAACCACGCAAACAAAAGCCATTAACTTGAATAAAAATGGCAATATTAATAACATCTATAACATAAAACTGCTTCCCCTATCAAAGGGGTGGCTCCAAGTTAGAGTAGATCAAGGTTACTTCACTTTCACATTCACTATATCACTAACAGGGTTAGTGATATGAGCCCACGCGCGGGCTGTCAAAAATGACCTCTGTTTATCTTGAGAAACAGTATGAGGGGTTCATGACTACCGAGAAAGAATTTGAATTCCAGATTTTAGTAGTTGGTTCATTTTTTATCGCGCTACAGTGGCGGCGTTCCAGAAGTGCTGGAAATAATGGGTCTTGTTACAATGGGGAACAGAGTATGTGGATGACTGACAGATGTGCTGTCTTCCAGTTTTCGCCGAAAAACCGTGAAATATTCAGCAAATCAATTGAACGACTTCTGTAATGTGTTTACCTGATGCCACCTTTTTTTAAATACATCATTCATAATTAGGTAAAAAACACAGAGGTAAAATAAGACATTTGGTAACATGAGCAATTACATAAGCAAATAGTGACGAATATCAACATGAAACACATTCTAGGAAAAAAAAAATACATGAGCATCATAAGAAAACTTAAAATACGTGAATACATACGTATTACACTGCAATCGCCCCTCCCCCACCCCCAACCCCACAAAAAAAAAATCCTAGCATCTATAGCCTTAACCCTTCCCCCAACCCACAATCTTCCAGCCTCCCCATACCTCTAAAACCTCCCCCCCCCTTCCCACCCTCTCCTCACCCAACCCCCCCCCCCCCCAAAAAAAAAAAAAAAATCCTAGCATCTATAGCCTTAACCCCTCCACAATCTTCCATCCTCCCCATACCTCTAAAACCTCCCCTCCCCTCTCCCCCCCCCCCTCCTTTGCCACCCCCTTTCCGTCTTTGGCTCCTTCCTGAAGAAAGCTTTGCAACAGCATTTAATAACTCCGGGTTTATTGCCTTCTGAGACGCGGCCCAGGGCCAAACTTTGGGATCCCCGTATATATTGCAAATTTCCTGAACCCTCCGACTGCAATGCATACAGGGGCCGGCGCCAATTTTCTTGGGGGGCCTTGACGTTTTGCGAAACCTGGAGTTTCGCGAGGTTGCAAAAAAAAAAAAAAAAAAAAAAAAATCCTGTCTTTTCATTCCTTTTAGCGTCGTGCGAAATATTTTTTAATTTCTTTGTTGTTTAGAAGCTGACTTTATATTAATGTTTTGGTTAGTTTATTTGGCATTAAACGTTAACGAAATGCAGTGATATATATATATATATATATATACACATACACACACACACACATATATATATATATATATATAGATACATACAGCATATATGTATATATATACACACACACACACATATATATATATATATATACATTAGCTAATATCACAAACATTGCTACCATAAATTATCATGTATAATAAAGAAAACGAGAGAGAGAGGAGAGAGAGAGAGAGAGAGAGAGAGCAATCCCTTTCAAGCGGAAAAAAAATTTTCCATCATGTGGTTTTACCAAACTACATAATATTATCCCGAAGTTGACCTTATGTGAAGCGCCAGGAGAGGTTACCCTTCGGTCAAAGTTCACAGCGCCAGCCTTCTCACAAAAGGTCAAAATACATTTTCTTTGCATTAGAATGATGCGGTCCTCAACGCAGGAGAGACGTGTCACTTGTTAGGAGAATGTATGAAATTAAGCAAAAGGGCAAAAGGTTAACTTCACAGAACGAAACACGAAAGGCTGGCAAGGCTATAAAATTAAGGTCAAAATGTTAAACTTCCCATTAAAGGTCAAAACCTAATTTTCTTTACAGAAAATTTAAATAAAAGGAAAAACTATAACTTATACAACATATACAAGAACGATCATTTTTTCACAATTTAAAGTTTACACATAATTTAAATAAAATGTAAAACTATAACTTATACAACCTATACGAAAAACTATTATTTTTTTCACAATTTAAAGATATCCTATGTGACATACCTTTCAGTCAATCAACATGAACCAAAGTCTGGTAAAACAACCTAACAACTGATGAAGCAGGCCAAGATGGTCTGGACATGTTATGAGAAGGGAGAGTGGCGTGGATCTATAGCTTAAAGCATGTGATTCCGTAGTGGACCAAGCATGCGGAACAATTGGGCTTACTAAATAATGGGGATGGGGACAGAAAATAATAAGATAATAGTCACTGCCACAGTCACTTTCTAACTTGTATTTTTCACAGATGAACTGTAGATATTGGTGAGTACCGAGCTAGTGTATAACAATGAGTTAAAACCTGACTTGTACTGTGTTTTTTTTCTATGTTCTAATGGTAAGATTAGTAATATTAATACTATGATGATGATGAAAACAACTAAATAAAAAAGAAAATAAAATAAAAAAGAAGTACATTAGTATATACCTTGTTATATTGCAGCAATGTTACTACTGTTGTTTCTATTCTCAAAATATTTTAGTTGAATTGTTAATTACTTCTCTTATAGACATGGCTTTATTTCCTTACCTCACTGGGCTATTTTCCCTGTTGGAGCCCTTTGGCTTATAGCATCTTGTTTTTTCAACTAGGGCTGTAGCTTAATAAGTAAGTAATAATAATAATACTAATGATAATAATAATAGTAACGGTAACGGCAACAACAACAACAATAATAATAATAATAATAATATGCTCTGTTAGGCACTCACAGACACACGAGTTAAATGTAAGTGACTATTATTCAACAGACAACGAGCTTATATGCAAACAGTTGAACGAAAAATGTCAAAAATACTCCATGTGAAATATGTGATGGCATGCTTAAAGTTTTTTTTTTTTTCTATTATCAGTGCAGGAAAGAACGAAAGATAAAAAAAAAACAATAACATTACAGTGTATGAACGTGTATGAAACACGGGCGGTACAACATCCTCAAAAAGAGAGAGAGAGAGAGAGAGAGAGAGAGAGAGAGAGAGAGAGAGGCGATACATTGATCCAAAAGGACATCAATCTGATTACAGGCAGCATCTTTTCTCCCCATTTTTTATGCCATTTTTCCTTGCTCGCCATTGATCTGCAACTTGCTCTGTCACTGCTCTGCAACTTGTTCTGTGCCAGTGCTCTGCAACTAGCTGTGCCACAGCTCTGCAACTTACTTTGTGCCATTGCACTGCAACTTACTCTGTGCCATTGCTCTGCAACTTGTGCTCAGCCATTGAGCCATTGATCTCCAACTTGCTGTACCATTGCTCTGCAACTTATTGTGCCATTGCTCTGAAACTTACTCTGTGCCTTTGCTCTGAAACTTACTCTGTGCCATAACTCTACCACTTGCTCTGTGGCACTGCTCTGAAACATGCTCTGTGCCATTGCTCTGCAACTTGCTTTGTGCCATTGCTCTGCAACTTGCTCTGTGCCATTGCTCTTTAACTTGTTCTGTGTCACTGCTCTGCAACTTATTGTGCCATTACTCTGAAACTTATTGCTCTATTGCTCTGAAACTTTCTCTGTGCCATGGCTCTGTAACTTGCTGTGCCATTGCTCTGAAACTTGCTATGCAACTTCTCTGCAGCTTGCTCTGTGCCATTGCTCTGCAACTTATTTTGTGCCATTGCTCTGCAACTTTTGCTGTGCCATTGCTCTGCAACTTTTTCTATGCAGTTGCTCTGCAAATTTTTCTATGCCACTGCTATGCAACTTTTCTGTGCCATTGCTCTACAACTTTTTTTCTGTTTCTTTGCTCTGCAAGTTGCTGTGCCATTGCTCTGCAAAACGCAAAGACTCTGGGAGCACAAGAAGAGAACGAAGAAGGTTGGCCATTACGAAGAGATAGTCTAAAGATCTTCTCTTTAGGATTAAACACGCACGAAGCGATTATTATTCCTCAATAGTGATTACAAGACTTTGCCTCTTATCACGGTCGCCTCTTGTGAATATTTGTGAATATTGAACACGAACACACATATTTACAGGTATGTACATATATATATATATATATATATAATATATATATATAATATATATATATATATATATATATTATATATAATATATATAGAGATATCTATAAAATATATACATATATAATAAATATATAGATATATATATAAAATATATACATATATAATATATATAGATATATATGAAATATATACATATATATATACATATATATGTACATATTTATACATATTATATCTCTCTCTCTCTCTCTCTCTCTATATATATATATATATATGTGTGTGTGTGTGTGTGGTATGTGTAAACAATGACAATATCAATAAGAAAACACAAGAAAAATAGTAAAAAAACATCGCTAAGGCAACAACAAAAACAATAATAAAATTGATAGCATGCATATAAAGTCACCATCCAGAACTCTCTCTCTCTCTCTCTCTCTCTCTCTCTCTCTCTCATTTATATGCATAATACCCTATGCGTGTGTGTGTGTAAAATCCTTGAGTAAAGATAATGAAATGACATGCAATTTCTTCCCTCGGGACTTGAGATTTAATCTGCTCTATAAATATGACACGACACAATCATACATGAGAGAGAGAGAGAGAGAGAGAGAGAGAGAGAGAGAGAGAGAGAGAATTATAGAAGAGATAAAGAGATAGAAACAAAGAAAGAGAGAGAGAGAGAGAGAGAGAGAAAATAGAGAGAAAAAATAAAGAGAGAGAATTATAGAAGAGATAAAGATAAAAACAAAGAGAGAGAGAGAGAGAGAGAGAGAGAGAGAATTATAGAAAAGAAATAGAGATAGAGAAAAAAATAGAAAGCGTTATAGAAAAGAGAGAGAGAGAGAGAGAGAGAGAGAGAGAGAGAGAGAGAGAATCATCGAGCTATGTCACAGTATCAAATTTTCCACCATGATTCAAGATATTTACATTTAAAATGTTCGTATACGTTTGTTAGTATGTTGGTGCCTCGAAGTGACTTGCCGCTCCTGAGCCTTTGCATTGCCAAACATTTGCGACTCTTCGGTCCTCGTTGGGAGCAACATAAATAAAAGGAAGTCGCACATGCGCAGTTCTTAATCTCCCGTAGAGTAGAGCAAGGCACGTTCTACTACGAGACGCGAGGGACAGAATAAGAAAATCTTCCATAAGTCTGGTTATCATTACCTGGGAAAAGTTTCCTGCTATCTGATTGGTTAGAATGATCTTGTCCAACCAATCAGGGATCAGGAAACTTTTCCTGCTATCTGATTGGTTAGAATGATCTTGTCCAACCAATCAGTGATCAGGAAAAGTTTCCTGCTATCTGATTGGTTTAGAATGATCTTGTCCCAACCAATCAGTGATCAGGAAACTTTTCCGATGCTAAAAGGGCACCACTGTGAGTCGGTACAAATCTGCCTCACTAAAAAGGATTGACTATAATGCCGTCCTAGGTCAAGAAGAGCAGACCCACCAAATACCGAGGAATATGATACATGGATGTTTAAAGGTCGCTCATGAATGGCAGAGGTAAAGGACAGGACAATGCTCTGGACATTGACCATATTATTACTATTATTATTATTATTACTACTTGCTAGGCTGCAACCCTATTTGGAATGCAGGATACTATAAGCCCAAGGGCTCCAACAGGGAAAATAGCCCAGTAAGGAAAGGAAATAAGGAAAAACTACATATCATTCATATATAAACTATAAAAAAAACTTGAAAATAAGAAGAGGATAAAAACTTCAGAGTAACAAGAGGAAGAGAAACAACATAGAATAGTGTGCCCGAGGGTACCCTCAAGCACCCAAGACCCTCTCTATCCAAGCTATGACCAGGGAGACCCAGGCAATGACTGCTGATGACTCAGCAGGTAGACTTATAGGCTTCCCCATAAGACCCTCACCCCCCCCACCCCCGCCTCCCATCGTTAGCTAACAAGTACGGCCCAGTTACAGAAACTTCTATAGGCTATCCAGCCTTAGTAGGTCTCGAATCCCAGTCCTACAAACAGCCAGGCAGGGAAATTACCAATAGGCTCGGTGACGCTAAAAACAATACTTCAAAAACCGTCAAAGGAACTAATTAACAGTCTCAATTGAAACTTATCCATAGGGAACCAAGACGATTCATCTCTCTCTCTCTCTCTCTCTCTCTCTCTCTCTCTCTCTAATGTATGTATGTATACACATAAAGGTTAGTAAATGGATGACTAGACGAACTTATCCATAGGGAACCAAGACGATTCTCTCTCTCTCTCTCTCTCTCTCTCTCTGATGGATGTATGTATGCATGTATGTATGTATATATACACACACAAAGGTTAGTAAATGGATGACTAGACGAACTTATCCTTAGGGAACCAAGACGTCTCTCTCTCTCTCTCTCTCTCTCTCTCTCTCTCTCTCTCTCTGATGTATGTATACACACACAATGGATGACTAGACGGGTGAATATATACTACTGGATGATGCCAGTGGAATAAATGAAACCATTTGGATTAAATTTCTAAAATGAAGGAACTTGCGAGAAAGATCCAAAGGTGGATGAAATTTCGAGGTGGTTCCACACCGGGCGCCCCACCCCCACCCCTTTTCCCTGCCGGGGCCACCTCCCCTACCCCTTGCTGGCTTCATTTACATGAAAGCGAATGTTGTTAAGAGGGTGGGGGGGCTGCATTTACCCCCTACACAGGGATTTTGACGCTTTTAAAACTTCCTAATCTCTCGGACGCTCATTTAGGATTTTGCTGCCTTGCAGTATATGGGCAATTGGGCACCAAGCTGAGTCATCTCGTTCGCTTTATTGGTTTTAAAGGTTTTAATTTTTTAACTTTTTAAAAAAAAAATAAAGTTTATGGAGCATCTCTCTGCGTTTGCTTTTTATTTATTTTTCTTCTTTTTCTCTTTCCTCAGTTATTAGTTCACGTCACAAATTTATGTATGGAAGTAATATATACATAGGCCTACATACATACAAACATACACACACACTATATATATATATATATATATACATATATATAAATATATATATATATATATATATACATATATATATATGTATATATATGTCTATATACATATATATGTGTATATATGTATGTTTATATATTATATATATATGTATTATATATATATGTATATATATGTCTATATACATATATATGTATGTTTATATATTATATATGTGTGTGTGTGTGTATTACTTCCATACATAAATTTGCAAGTATAATGAATGAATAATGAGCATTAACCATGGCATAAACAGAAAATACATAGATGCATGAATAAATATATGAATATATATGTACTGACAAATAAACAAATCGCTAACATGAATAAATACATTTCTATAAGTACATATCATTATACAGAATTATTACAGAAGCTGGATGTATGTATATGTATATATCTACAAAGATGCAGAAAACATATAATTAAGCATGGATAAATAAATGTATAAATATGTATACATTACTAAAAACAGCATATGCTAACCATGGAAAAATACATGTATAAGAATAGAATAATCCCGCATAGTAAATATTGCTCGATATATTTAAATATTGCTCGATATATCTAAATATTGCTCGATATATTTAAATATTGCTCGATATATTTAAATATTGCTCAAATATTGCTCGATATATTTAAATATTGCTCAAATATTGCTCGATATATTTAAATATTGCTCGATATATTTACTTCCGCCAAAGAAGTTGGGAGGAGGTTAGGTTTTCGCCACTGTCTGTTAGTGAACTTACAGGGATTAATTGTTATCTTGAGACGTGAAAGTGATTCAATTTTGAAAGTCCTAGGTCAAAGGTCAAGGTCAAGGTTGAGCGAAAGGTCGACCGAATTCCTTAACCCCAAGTTCGCACATGGTTGTCACACAGACTTCAAAAACGCCACCGGCATAAATTGATTCTGGGAAAGGCAAGTTGGTTTCGAGAAATAAGCTGCCGTGGCGGAGTTCTGCCCCCTGAGTGTTTTTTTCTAGTTTGTAAATTATATAATCCGGCACAGTATTTCTCGATATATTGTGTAAACAAAATAAATATTTTTCGATATATTTCATTTTCCGGAAAGCCTAAAAGTACAAACACAAATACTAACACAAAGGCGATTGAGATCAAAGTAAACATTTTATTACCCAGATATACACATACACACATACATACACATGTGCAGTACATCCATACTTATGTGCATCACTTAGAAAAGAGGCCCCAGTTTCTTTTCAGATAATCTCGTACCAATGTACGTGACATCACACGGCTTGACCTGATAAGGCAGGAAGATTCTCCTATCCCCCTCAACTTCGACTATTCCTTATGATTCAATGCCTCGAAAATCTATCCTCTTGGTACCTATTCACTAAGCGTCTCTTTTCGCACATTTATCCATTAACTAGGGTCTCTATCCAGTTAAATTAATTTCCTCGGTCTCTTGTTTCTATCCTTCAGACCTCTACTAGCTTTTTACTATTTTTTTTCAATTACTCCTATCCTCAAAATGTTCAAACAAATTAATTATCCTCCCTAATCCTGTTTATCAACTCAATACTATATTGGATCCTTCTCTCTGCCCTATTCTTTACATATTCTCCTCTGTATTCATACACCTGACAACACTGAGATTATCGAACAATTCTTCTCTATCCAAGGGGTTAGCTACTGCACTGTAATTGTTCAGTGGCTACTCTCCCCTTGGTAAGGGTAAAACAGACTTTAGCTATGTTAAGCAGCCCTTCTAAGAGAAGGACACTTCCAAATTAAACCATTGTTCTCTAATCTTCGGTACTGCGATAGCCTCTGTACTATGATTTCAGCTGTCTTGAGGGTATACTCGGGCACACTATTCTATCTTATCTCTCTTCTTCTTGTTTTGATAAGATTTTATAGTTCATATAGGAGATATTTATCATAATATTACTGTTCTTAAAATATTTTATTTTTCCTTCTATCCTTTCCTCACTAAGCTATTATCCCTGTTGGAGTCCCCTGAGCTTATAGTATCCTGCTTTTCCAACTAGGGTTATAGCTTAGCAATTAATGATGATGATAATAATTAATAATAATAATAATAATAATAATAATAATAATAATAACTACAGGAAAACTCAATCAATAAATCACACTTTGTAATGATAATAAATAACAATAAATAATAATAATAATTATTATTATTACTATCATTATTACAAATATCCCTAAGTAAATATAAGATTCTTAAGAGATTAACATCAACAACAACAAAAATAATAATAATATCGTGTATATGGGGCAAAACATGCACATACAATGGCTCTAATAAAGGATTCTGAAAAATGGCAGAAAACGCTGTTGGAAATTCAACCAGATTTAAAAAGAATGAAGGTTTATTCGGGACATTTACATCCCTTGTGTGTGTGTGTGTGTGTGTGTGAGAGAGAGAGAGAGAGAGAGAGAGAGAGAGAGAGAGAGAATTTTGGGAAATTTACGTCAGTTTTGATAGAGAGAGAGAGAGAGAGAGAGAGAGAGAGAGATTTTGCGAAATTTCCATCCCTTTTGTGAGTGAGAGAGAGAGAGAGATTTGGGAAATTTACATCCCTTTTGAGAGAGAGAGAGAGAGAGAGAGAGAGAGAGAGAGAGATTTGAGTAAAAAGAATGAAGGTTAATTCGGGACATTTACATACCTTTTGAGAGAGAGAGAGAGAGAGAGAGAGAGAGAGAGAGAGACCAAGTCAACAAGGTAAAAATTAATTAACTGATCCCTCTGGATTTAATTAATCTCTTCCTTACCCCGTAAGCACTTCCGCATTTCCTTATTTACCTATTATGGATATTACCTTTCAAGGTCAACCTGTGACTAGACAATACGTTACGGACACACACACACACACTCAAAGGTAATTATTATATTAAAAGCAATGGACGAACAAAAACAGCTTTTAAAACGTAGAATTTTTAATAAAAATAATGAAAAATATCAAAATTAAATTATAATTAAATTTGCGGTTTCAAATTGAATAATGATAATAATAATAATAATAATAATAATAATAATAATAATAAATACTATATTAAAAGCAATTGACGAAACAAACAGCTTTTAAAAATTAAAATTTTTAATAAAAATTAAAAATATCAAAATTAAATTATAATTAAACTTGTGGATTCAAATTGAATATTATGAATAACAATAATAATAATAATAATAATAATAGTTACTATATTAAAAGCAATTGACGTACAAAAACAGCTTTTAAAAAGTAGAATTTTTAATAAAAATAATAAAAACTATCAAAATTAAATTATAATTAAACTTGTGGTTTCAAATTGAGTATTATGAATAATAATAATGATAATAATAATAATAATAATAATAATAATAATAACACACACACAAAGGTAATTATTACATTAAAAGCAATTGACGAACAAAAACAGTTATTAAAAAGTAGAATTTTTAATAAAAATGAAAATTATCAAAATTAAATTATGATCAAACTTGTGGTTTCAAATTGAGTATTATGAATAATAATAATAATAATAATAATAATAATAATAATAATAATAATAATAATAATAATTACTATATTTAAAGCAATTGACGAAAAAAACAGCTTTTAAAAATTAAAATTGATAAAAATAATGAAAAATATCAAAATTAAATTATAATTAAACTTGTGGTTTCAAATTGAGTATTATGAATAATAATAATAATAATAATAATAATAATAATAATAATAATAATAATAATCATAATATTAACGATAATAATCATAATAATAATAACGATAATAACCATAATAATAATAATAACGATAATAATCATAATAATAATAACGATAATAATTATAATAAATGATAATAATCATAATAATAATAATAATAACGATAATAATAATAATAAGAATAATAATAAAAATAATAACAATAATAATAATAATAACAATAATAATCATAATACCAATACTAACAATAATAATAATTATAATAACAACACTAACAATAATAATAATAATAATAATAATAATAATAATAATAACAATAATAACAAAATAAAACATCTCACAAAAACTGCAAAGGCTAAAAATAGAATGAATGACCACGCGCCCGAGAGAGAGAGAGAGAGAGAGAGAGAGAGAGAGAGAGAATGGCAGATCATGATAATGGGTCGCTCCTGCCCATATGCCCATCCCATGGCGTGCCAAGGTCACGGGTGGAGGCCCAACTGGGGAAGCTACAAGTCAAGGATACATCTGGAGAATTTGG
This sequence comes from Palaemon carinicauda, assembly GCF_036898095.1. Lineage (NCBI taxonomy): Eukaryota > Metazoa > Arthropoda > Malacostraca > Decapoda > Palaemonidae > Palaemon > Palaemon carinicauda. Next base: position 6,090,641 of record NC_090766.1, on the reverse strand, counting down.
GGCTCGTGGATGGAGTCAGTTATTCAAATGTCTATTTATTCATCCATCTATGTAATATAATTATATATACTATATATACACTATATATATGTATATATATACATATATATATATATATATATATATATACACATAGGTATACATATATATACAAAATTATATACATATATATATATATATATATAAATATATATATATATATAAATATATATATATATATATATATATATAAATATATATACAAATATATATATATAATATATATATATATAAATATATATATATATATAAATATATATATATATATATATATAAATATATATATATATATAAATATATATATATAAATATATATAAATATATATATATATATATATATACACATATACAGTATATAAATATGTGTGTGTGTGTAACTTTTTAAGGTATGTGATACTCTCCATTGCCGGCTGTTATCTTAAGTAACTATGGTAATAATAAGCTTAAATTTACACACAAGAAATCAAATATATTTTTAAAAAGATTTAAGAGAATATTAAAAAATATTTAAATAAAATTATCAAAACATTTTAAGTACGGGAATAAAAAATCAGTCATAAACAATGTAAAAAAAAATCTGATATTTAGCAAAGTAAAAAAAATAATAATAAAAACAATGAATATAACGAATAAAAATATGACAAAATAAATCACACATTTCAAAAATTTGATAATAAAAACAACGATTATAACGAATAAAAAATGACAAAACACATCACAAAATTCAAATATATTGAAGAGACAATTAAGAAGATGAACAGTGAACAAAACTACAAAAATGAACGAGCTTCACAAACACTCTTGAACATAGCATTGAACAACAGGAGAAGAACTCCAAGGTCAAATAAATTTGCCGTCCACCCAACCTGCCAAGACGAGAGAATCTTTCACTACTTCCACGACAAGCAAATACATTCTAAATTAATACAATTAAATACATTCTAACTTGATAAACAAATACATTCTAACTTGATAACTCAAATACATTCTAACTTGATAAACTCAAATACATTCTAACTTGATAAACTCAAATACATTCTAACTTAATTAACTCAAATACATTCTAATTTAATAAACTCAAATACATTTTAACTTGATAAACTCAAATACATTCTAACTTAATACCATCAAATACATTCTAACTTGATCAATTCAAATACATTCTAATTTAATAAACTCAAATACATTTTAACTTAATAAACTCAAATACATTCTAAATTAATAAACTCAAATACATTCTAACTTAATAGTTAAATACATTCTAACTTGATAAACTCAAATACATTCTAACTTGATAAACTCAAATACATTCTAACTTAATACAATCAAATACATTCTAACTTGATAAAATCCAATAAATTTTAACTTGATACCATCAAATACATTCTAACTTAATACCATGAAATAGATTATATATTACTTCATAAACTCACATGCATTCTAACTTAATACAGTTAAATACATTCTAACCTAATACCATTAAATACATTCTAATTTAATACAATCAAATACATTCTAACTTAACACAATCAAATACATTTTAAATACCTATGTGAATTAAATTTCGTTCATACCAGAGAATCATCTCTTAGCTTATATTTAATTTTATTTCTTTCATTATAGCTCAACCATCTCTTTACTTATACGGTACTTGATTCGTTCATGTCAATTGAATCAACTCTTACATAATAATAATAACAATAATAATAATAATAACAATAATAATAATAATAATAATATTCCTTTACCTCTTTGCAAATAAATATACCTTCTTCCAATCATTCAAATAATCAGCTTTCTTCCATAAATAAATTTCAATCAATGATAAATTCAGCCAAACTAAATATTCTGATACTCAATTTCCCCATTCCGAAAGAAATATAACTTCATTAACGCTAATTCCTGTTCTTGGGTTATTTTAATTTTCCCTATTTCTTTTCCTCACTGGGCTATTTTCCCCGTTGGAGCCCCTGGGCTTATAGCATTCTGCTTTTCCAACTATGGTTGTAGCTTAGTAAGTAATAATAATAATAATGATAATAATAATAATAATAATAATAATAATAATCAAAACCACAGCTATCTATTTACTAAGTATACTTGAAGGTATTAGTTATGAGTAAATAAAAAAATACTTTTCTTTTACCAAAGCGAATGGTATAGGCATTCTATAATTGTCTATTATCTAGATCAAAATGATAATTGTAATGGTAGTAACCACAAATTCATTGCGATAAATCAAGTAGTAAATTATAAATCAACCTTCTGCTGAGAGAGAGAGAGAGAGAGAGAGAGAGAGAGAGAGAGAGAGAGAGAGAATTTTAATTTTATATATGAAAAGAAGCTGACAATGTATTGACGCTTAGAGAAATAAATACATGACAGAGAGAGAGAGAGAGAGAGAGAGAGAGAGAGAGAGAGAGAGAACGAACAATCCCAACACGATATAAACAAATCAGGTTCGCTGCCAGTACACCAATCAATCAATCAGCTTACGCTAAGCTAGATAAAAGAATTTGGGGGTTGGATATGATACGAGTTCCCGGACGCGATCCGAACGTGTATATATAAATACACGTCCGAAAATACGTATAAAAACGTTAATACGTCATTTGCGAAGTAATAATCCATAATCCGTATGCAAAATATAAAAATCAGAATATAATTTCCAATTGCAATAAAATTTAATCCGTGTTCACGATTTTTCAGATTATATATGACGGAGGTTTTTCAATTAAGGGAGACAATTCCTCGGGTAGTTTTGGGTAGAATTCAAAGAGTTTTTTTTTTTTTTTTTTTTTTTTTTTAAGGGGTTTGCCTATATACGGGAGCTACATAGGTATTAAGAAAAAAATTTTTGCTTTTAAATAGGAGTAAATACTAGTTGTTCTTATTTATAAAGTGTTCTTTTTCTTTATATGGTGATGTATATACATATGTGTACATATATGTGCATGTTTGGATATATATATATATATATATATGTGTGTGTGTGTGTGTGTGTGTGTAAATATCAACCACAATGGCATTTAATACAGAATTATACCTTTGGGAATTCTATTAGGACAAATTCTTCTGGCTTGGCAAGGATTCGAACCTATGACCTAAGCCTATATATATATATATACATATATATATATATATATATATGTATGTATACATATATATGCATGTATATGTATAAATATATATTTACATATACATGTACATATATGTGTGCATATATATATATATATATATATGTGTGTGTGTGTATATACATATATATGTATGTATATATATAATATATATATAATTTATATATATATATGTGTGTGTGTGTATATGTATATGTATATATAAAGTATATCGCTCATTATTGGTAAACACGCTACGAAGTGTGTATATCTGACTGCCTGCGTATATCTGTACACATGCATACAATATACACAACTGCCAAGAGAGAGAGAACAAATCACTAAATCAATCCAATATAAAGAAAAGAAAGAAAAGCGAACATCTAAGTTTATCAAATTATTTTGATAACACTTGTCAAATCCGATTTATATATCTAATTATGTAATATAGCCAGTTGATAATTCACACGATAATAATCAATTCGTTTATCATCAATGTTTTGTTGTTCTAATAACAATGATGATAAGACATTTTCCAGTTATAATAATGATAGTATTAACGTAATTCCATATGAAGCAAAACAAAAATCGTTTATCATCAATGTTTTGTTGTTCTAATAACAATAGTGATGATAAAAGACATTATTTTTCCAGTTATAATAATGGTATTAACGAGAAAAATTCCATAACAAGCAAAACGAAAAGTTCCTAAGAATTTAAAGGGAATTTTCAAATAATAAAAAAATATTCTTATCATTATTATTACTAGCCAAGCTACAACCCTAGTTGGAAAAACAAGATGCTATAACCCCAGGGCCTCCAACAGGGAAAAATAGCCCAGTGAGGATAGGAAATAAATAAGCAACATAAGGAGTAATTAAAAATCAAAATAAAATATTTCAAAAACATTAACAACATTAAAACAGATATACGGTATATAAACTATAAAAGGACTTATACAAGCCTGTTCAAAATATAAGCATTTGCTATTAATTGTAAAAGCAAGATGCTATAAGCCCGGGGGCTCCAACAGGGAAAAATAGCCCAGTAAGGAAAGGAAATGAGAAGTAATGAAAAATTGAAATAAAACACTTTAAAACATTAACAACATTAAAACTTATATTTGATATATAAACTATAAAAGGACTTATGCAAGCCTGTTCAACATATAAACATTTGCTACGAGTTTGAACTTTTTGAACTTCTACTGATTCAACTACCCGATTAGGAAGATCATTCCACAACTTGGTCACAGCTGGAATAAAACTTCTAGAGTACCGTGTAGTATTGAGCCTCATAATGGAGAAGGCCTGACTATTAAGAGTTAACTGCGACCCTAGTATTACGAACAGGATGGAATTGTCTGGGAAGATCTGAATGTAAAGGATGGAATTGTCTGGGAAGATCTGAATGTAAAGGATGGAATTGTCTGGGAAGATCTGAATGTAAAGGATGGTCAGAATCATAAAAAAATCTTATGCAACATGCATAAGGAACTAATTGCACGACGGTGTACAAAAGCGCATCTTCATTCACAAAAATGCATCTGTACCACCTCGTAAAGAAAGAGAGAGAGAGAGAGAGAGAGAGAGAGAGAGAGAGAGTCCAGGAGCGTATTCACTACCTTTAAATAAAAAGACTGGACTTGAAGGACGCGCCCTTGGCCATGGCCAACGTACCCTTTCGACGTGCCCCCATACCCAGCTGGGTTTAAATACGACGTACGCCATACCCAGCTAGCTTTAAATACCCACAACGGGCATTTAACACGACCATTACAGGAGGGAAAAAAATGCACCGTAAAATTTACATAATGGGTACTTTGCCCAAACTCTTTGCTAAGGTGTAAGGGGAGTCGGAAAAAGGTTACAATAAAATCAATCTAATTAAATCGAGAGAGGAGAGAGAGAGAGGAGAGAGAGAGAGAGAGAGAGAGAGAGAGAGAGTTACAGCACGTGAGATAATCGGTGGTGGGAATTAGAGGGAATAAAAAAAAGGGGGAGTGAATATAGAACGAAGCCAGGTGGTAAGATACTGCGAGGATGGATGTGCTAGGAGGGTAGGGGAGGGGAGGGGAGGGGAGGGGTATGAGGTAGTGGAAGGGGATTACCTCCTCCCCCCCCCCTACCCTTGCTCATGTCCCTACGTGGGGGAATACGGATCCACCTCCAGGCTGACTTAAGTCTTTTTATAGTTTATATATGAAATGTCTGTTTTAATGTTAATGTTTTTAAAACTTCTTATTTTAATTGTTCACTACTTCTTATATCGTTTATTTCCTTATTTCCTTTCCTCACTGGGCTATTTTCCCCTGTTGGAGAGCCCTTGGGTTTAAAGCATCTTGCTTTTCCAACTAGGGTTGTAGCTTAGCTAATAATAATAATAATACACCTAGGCCTATAACATTTTGTGAGTTTTAGAAGTCTAGAGTTTGATTATAACAAGTAAGTGTTTTCGAGTATTTGGGGAGGAGGGGTTTGGAATTTTCGGGGAACTCGCCTTCCACCATGTCGAAACGTTTATATGACGTTTTTGGGAATCCTGTCAAGCCCATGCGGACAACGTTTCGGTGAGAATTTAGGATCCCGCTACAACCAGGTTCCTTTGGGCATTTTGAGAGGCAAGGAACGTTTGTGTGCGATTTATAGGTCTCATTATACCAGTTCTTAACATCATCATCATTATGTAATAGACAGCAAAGAGAAGTTGTTGATGAGCAATGAGACCGTCTGGTGTTCTTCAGGATGGTGCTCTGGTTTCATTACGGTAATTATTTCCACAGTCATACAACAGTGACGATTTAACAGTAAATGAACAATACGCGATATGAAACGTTAAATACTCTGAATGATCAAGGCAAAACGACAGTGGAGGTCCTGTAGAGAGTGGGGTTCCCCTGCTGTATGGGACCGAAAAACAGCCGTCAAAGTAAAGTACGTAAGATTATTTTCCTCTCGGTAAGAATAGAAGAGACTCTTTGGCAAGCAGATCTTTTTAGAGGACACTCCAAAATCAAACCACTGTTCTCTAGTCTTGGGTAGTGTCATAGCCACTGTATTATATTCTTGTCTCGTCTTGTGTTAGACTTATCTTTCTTGAGGGTACACTAAGGCACACTATTCTATCCGTTTCCTCATTTCCTTTCTTCACTGAGATATTTTCCTTATTGGAGCCCTTCGCCTTCTAGCAGCCTGCTTTTCCAACTAGGGTTGTAGCTAAGGTAGTAGTAGTAATAATAATAACAATAATATATCCACACATAAATGTTTTCTACATGTTGATAATATACTGTCAAAATCAGAGCAAAAACTCTCATCTTGGGTTAGAGTTCTCTTGCTTGAAGGTACCCTCAGGCACACTATTCTATCTGTTGCCCCATTTCCTTTCCTCACTGGGATATTTTCCCTGTTGATGCCCTTCGGTTAACTGGGCTATTTTCCCTAATGGAGCCCTTCGCCTTCTGGCATCCTGCCTCTCCAACTAGGGTTGTATCTTAGGTGGTAGTGGTAGTAGTAGTAGTAGTAGTAAAAAGCTTGTTTATCATAAATGTTTTCTCCATGTTGGTAACATACTGTCAAGATCAGAGCAAAAACTCCCATCTTGGGCTAGAGTTCTCTTGCTTGAGGGTACACTCAGGCACAAAAATTTATTTGTTTCCTCATTTCATTACCTCACTGGGCTATTTTCCCTATTGGAGCCCTTCGCCTTCTAGCAGCCTGCTTTTCCAACTAGGGTGGTAGTAGTAGTAGTAGTAGTAGTAGTAAAAAGCTTATTTATCATAAACGTTTTCTCCATGTTGGTAACATACTGTCAAGATCAGAGCAAAAAAACGTTCCTAAGAACAGCTTAGAAGCCTTCAGAGCACCTTGTTCAAGACAAACACAACTCCCCCCCCCCCTTAACCCCCCCCCCCCCCCTCACCGCTCTGACGCAAAATGTCGACAAACCTTGGCAAGCCCTCTAACAAATGCAACATTTGATGCAAATCTCAATACTTAAGGAGTGAGGAAAAGACCCAAGAGGAGAAAACAAGACACAGAGATAGAGGTTTAATTTGTCAGTAGCCAACAGGCGAGCGAGTTTCCGTGGTTTGATAAGAGACCAAATAGGCAGGCGGTAGGTTTTTCTCTCTTCTAAAGCTCAGATAACTTGGGTTAGAGAGTAAAATTTGTTACGTTTTTATCAGCTTTGGAGGTTTGGCGTTTTATCATGGGTGCTTTTTATCAATTTTTATCAAATTTCGGGTACGGTACGCTAATTATCATCCACTTCCGGTGTTATCTTTGAAAGTTTTATTCCAAAAACCTCATTATTCCAGTTTTATGTTTCGTTTTTTATACAGCAATTGTATAATACCTTCCATGTTATATTTGGTTTCATTTCGTATTGCATTGAATTTGCAAATAAGAACATTAGAACTTGCAAATAAAAACATTCAAACGTACAAATAAGAACATTCAAACTTGCTAATAACAACAAAGGTGCAAATAAAAACATCATTCAAACGTACAAATAAGAACATTTCAAACTTCCTGATAAGAACATTTCAAACTTGCTAATAAGAACATTCAAACTCGCAAATAAGAACATTCAAACTTGCAAATAAAAACATTAAAAAAAAACAAGTAAGAATATTCAAACTTGCAAATAAGAACAATCAAACGTACAAATAAGAACATTCAAACTTGCTAATAAGAACATTTCAAATTTGCTAATAAGAACATTGAAATGTGTAAATAACATTCAAACTTGCAAAACAAAAACTTTCAAACGTACAAATAAGAACATTCAAACTTACAAATAAGAACATTCAAAGGTGCAAATAAGAACATTCAAACTTGCAAATAAGAACATTCAAACTTGCAAATAAAAACATTAAAAAACAAGTAAGATTATTCAAACTTACAAATAAGAACATTCAAACGTACTGTACTTCGGGTGGCAAAAATTATGAGTTAAACCAATTAAATGCGTACAATATTTCTTACACTTCACATGTTGCAAATCATCCTTACTTTTATCATCTTTCTTCTAATCACTTTTTCTAAATTGATATATAGCTAAAACAGAAATCTCTCTCTCTCTCTCTCTCTCTCTCTCTCTCTCTCTCTCTCTCTCTCTCTCCAAATACTAACAAACACGAAAATATAACAATTCATACAATGGATTAATAAAGGTATTAGAATAAAAGTGTCTTCGAATCTAGCAAGTACATAAAGCCAGTTTATTCACGGAAGATTTCAGTACAAATGTCTCATCCTCGACTACACAAATTAAATGAATTTTCTTTTTATTGATTGATATAAAAGGATCTTCGAATCTAGCAAATACATGAAGCCAGTTAATTCACGGAAGATTTCAGCACAAATGTTTCATCCCCGACTATACAAATTAAATGAATTTCTTTTTATTGATTGATATAAAAAATTGTAAATGTCTAAAGACACTCACAGCAAGAGAAATAAACGCTTAAAGAATAAACGCATTTTCAGGAAATCCATTCATAGGAAGGAATGGTAATATATAATTTAATATCTCACTGCTTCCCCCCCCCCCTTACCAACTCTCTCAACCCCCCCCCCCCCCCGGCCCCTTCCCCTCCCGGCCCTACCATTCGCTACGTCTGTTCCCCCCAGAATTCAAACACGCACGATTTCCCAAGGGTGACCATTGCACGGACAGTAACATTTCAAGTCTTCCTAAGGCCTTAACCAAGGCTGGTACTACTACTACTATTACTATTACTATTACTACTACTATTCTAGTTACGAAATTACTCAACATACATAAGTACAAAGTTTGTGTATTAATTTATTATCAACTTTCCGCTGGTAGATTTTCAAGACGAAATGCATTATATATAGAATATATATATATATATATATATTGTGTGTGTGTGTGTGTGTGTATGTGTGTATATATATATATATATGTGTGTGTATAAATATATGTATATATATACACATCAATGTATATATACATACATACATATATATATATATATATATATACACACACAAGTAAATGTACAGGCCAATCCACCTACCACACATCATTCTCATATATGATAACTCGAACACCGCCACCCCACTCCACCCCACCCGCAACCCCGTCCCACACACACACCGCCCCCCACCCCCAAACCCCGTCCCACACACACACACGTCTGTGAAAGTAAAAGCTAGCGTGCGTGTCACACACTAACGGACATTATCGGAATTCTTCATTCACAGCGCAGCAGCGGTCACTTCCTGGTAAAACTCTAACTGCGCTGCTTAAAAAAAAAAAAAAAAAAAAAAAAAAGTTCACTACATAACCGGGGATTTCAGTCTATATTAAAACCAGTATGGGTATATATGTAATTTATAATACTGATAATTTAATTCCTGTGTACTTTCGGTTTTCTTCTTAGTTATGGTAAAAAAAAAAATAAAAAAAAAAAAGTTCGCTACATAACCGAAGAGAGATTTCAGTCTATATTAAAACCAGTAGGGGTATGTATGAAATTTATAATACTGATAATTTAATTCCTGTGTACTTTCGGTTTTCTTCTTAGTTATGGTATAAAAAAAAAAAAAAAAATCGCTACATAACCGAAGGGAGATTTCAGTCTATTAAAACCCGTAGGGGTATAAATGAAATTTATAATACTGATAATTTAATTCCCGTGTACTTTCGGTTTTCTTCTTAGTTATGGTATAAAAAAAATATACAAAAAAAAAAAAGTTCGCTACATAAGCGAAGAGAGATTTCAGTCTATATTATAACCAGTAGGGGTATATATGAAAGTTATAATACTGATAATTTAATTTTCCCGTGTACTTTCAGTTTTCTTTTTAGTTATGGTAAGCAGCTCTTCTAGGAGAAAGGCACTCTAAAATCAAACATTTGTTTTCTAGTAAAACTCAAATTGCGCTAAAAAGAAAAAAAAAAAGTTCGCTATATGAGATTTACAATATGGATAAAAGTTTAATTTTCTTATTTTTCGGTTTTCTTCTGATTAGTTATGGTAAGTAGCTCTTCTAGGAGAAGGACACTCGAAAATCAAACCATTGTTCTCTAGTCTTGGGTAGTGCCCTTATCAAAGACAAATAACAATAAAAACAACCTTAAATTTAATAAAATAAAAAAAAATATTCTTTATAATCCAATGATAATAATGCATTCATAGTGAAAGTTTACAAGTGAAAAACTATCAAAAACAATAATAAAAACCAGACAATCATATCTTTAAAAAAAATAAAGAAAAAAAATACAATGATAGTTATGTATACCTAATAAAAGTATATAAAATAAGTGACACTATTTAAGACAAAAATAAAAACAAGACCATTAAATTAAAAAAAAAAGTTAATGAAAGTAAAAAAGCCATTCATAATCCAGTGATAATTATCTATACCTTATAAAAGTATATAAAATAAGTGGCACTTTACTAGACAAAAAAAAAAAAAAAAAAAAAAAAAAGACCATTAAACTAAAAAAAAAAACAAGTAAATAAAAGTAAAAAAGACATTCATAATCCAGAGATAATTAAGTATACCTAATAAAAGTATTTAAAATAAGTTACACTTTATTAAAGACAAAAAAAAAAAAAAAAAAAAAAACAAGACCATTAAAAAGTAAACAACATAACTAAAAGTAAAAGTAGAACTTTCATTCAAGAAAAACGGGTTATGGCTCCGATGAAGAGCCACCAGCCAAAAGGGAATGACCAACTGAGCTCGTCCATTGACTAAGTGAAGAGATTTTTTTTTTTCTTTTTTTTTTTAGATTTTTGCAGACATCCGTCGTTTACCATCAACACTTTCCTTTCTCGAGAGAACGAGAAGATTGGCTGGTTTTCAGTCACATACATTGAACATATAATACAGGTTCTGTGGTTTAGTTACGGACGTGAGATATGTTTATAGATAGATATATATATATATATATATATACAATATATATATATATATATATATACATATATATATACATATATATATATATATATATATATATATATATATATATATATATATACATATATATATACATATACATATATATATATATATATATATATATATATATATATATATATATATATATATATATACATATATATATACATATACATATACATATACATATATATATATATATAGATATATATATATATATATATATACACACACACATATATATATATATATATAGAGAGAGAGAGAGAGAGAGAGAGAGAGAGAGAGAGAGAGAGAAACTAATCTAGTTCCAACATCAGCAGTTGTGAATTAAGCATAAGACAAGGCGTGCTTTTGTTCAAAATAAACAGCGCTTCTAGATCATAATATGTGTGTGTGTGTGTGTGTGTGTGTGTGTGTGTGTGTTTTCACAATCATATCATTTCCCTCAAGTTTCAAAATGAATTTTTGTCTAAGTGATTTATTTTTGGTAATTCGAAAATACAACCAGTGGGTCTTTTTTGCTAAGATGTAACCAAAGAAGCGTGATAGTTATGCCAGTCTTGAGCGAAATAATAATAATAATAATAATAATAATAATAATAATAATAATAATAATAATAATAATATTCTTCAAGGCAAAAAGATTCTGACAACCGGAGATTTTCCGAAGAATAATTTTGTAGCCAAACATAAAAAATCTAAATTTTGAAGTTATATTTTTTATTAGGACATCTTCAAAACTCAAAATCTAAAACAATTAAAAAGCACAAATACAAATAATAGCCGTAAAAACAACGAAAAAAAACAACAAAAATTGGAATAAACCAAACCTGGAACATCAAAGATCTTTTTATAAAAACATTCGCTAACGTTTCCAGACACAATTTGATCTCCATTTTATATAAACATTCGCTAACGTTTCCAGACAATTTGATCTCCATTTCATATAAACATTAGCTAACGTTTTCAGACAATTTGATCTGTTTTATATAAACATTGGCCAACGTTTCCAGACACAATTTGATCTCCATTTTATATAAACATTCGCTAACGTTTCCAGATACAATTTGATCTCCATTTTAAATAAACATTCGCTAACGTTTCCAGACAATTTGATCTCCATTTCATATAAACATTAGCTAACGTTTTCAGACAATTTGATCTGTTTTATATAAACATTGGCTAACGTTTTCAGACAAGTTTATCTCTGCTTTATAAAACATTCGCTAACGTTTTCAGATACAATTTGATCTCCGTTTTATACAAACATTCGCTAACGTTTCCAGACAATTTGATCTCGGTTTTATATAAACATTCGCTAACGTTTCCAGAAACTATTTGATCTCCGTTTTATATAAACATTGGCTAACGTTTCCAGATACAATTTGATCTCCGTTTTATATAAACATTCGCTAACGTTTCCAGACAATTTGATCTCGGTTTTATATAAACATTCGCTAACGTTTCCAGAAACTATTTGATCTCCGTTTTATATAAACATTGGCTAACGTTTCCAAATACAATTTGATCTCCGTTTTATATAAACATTACCTAACGTTTCCAGATAGAACTTTATATCTGTTTTGTATAAACATTTGCTAACGTTTCCGCATACAATTTGATATCAGTTTTATATACATATTAACTAACGTTTCCCACAATGTGATCTCTGTTTTATATAACCATTAGCTAACGTTTCCAGATACAATTTTATCTCCGTTTTGTATAAACATTCGCTAACGTTTCCAGATACAATTTGATCTCCGTTTTATATAAACATTCGCTAACGTTTCCAGATACAATTTGATCTCCGTTTTGTATAAACATAAGCTAACTTTTCCAGATACAATTTGATCTCCGTTTTATATAAACATAAGCTAACGTTTCCAGACAATTTTATCTGTTTTTTATAAACATTAGCTAACGTTTCCAGACACAATTTAATCTCTTTTATATAACCATTAGCTAACGTTTCCAGACACAATTTAATCTCTTTTATATAACCATTAGCTAACGTTTCCAGACACAATTTAATCTCTTTTATATAACCATTAGCTAACGTTTCCAGACACAATTTGATCTCCATTTCATATGAACATTCACTAACGTTTCCAGACACAATTTGCGACCATGTTTGTGGCGTCCACAAGCAAAACATCCCTTTAAAACAGCCGATTAACAATAGCAAGTTGCAGCGTGAACTTTCTGCAACCTTTCCAAGAACGCCCACAAGCCTACGAAGTACGACTTCGAATAGCAGCTATAAGAACGCGGGGAGCTAATTCCAGACGCGTTTTTTTTTTACGAAAGCGATTATTCGCGTCCGTTTCCAGCTTGAGGATTTAAGAAATAGGATGTAGTGTTGGGGACAGGAAGCCCAAATACCGATGAAGTGGCACTGACTCTACTGGGATGAATTCAATTACCGATGAAGTTGCACTGACTCTACTGGGATGAATAATTCAATTACCAATGAAGTTGTACTGACTCTACTGGGATGAATAATTCAATTACCAATGAAGTTGTACTGACTCTACTGGAATGAATAATTCAATTACCGATGAAGTTGCACTGGCGGTATTGGGATGAATAATTCAATTACCGATGAAGTTGCACTGGCGGTATTGGGATGAATAATTCAATTACCGATGAAGTTGCACTGGCGGTATTGGGATGAATAATTCAATTACCGATGAAGTTGCACTGGCGGTATTGGGATGAATAATTCAATTACCGATGAAGTTGCACTGGCGGTATTGGGATGAATAATTCAATTACCGATGAAGTTGCACTGGCGGTATTGGGATGAATAATTCAATTACCGATGAAGTTGCACTGGCGGTATTGGGATGAATAATTCAATTACCGATGAAGTTGCACTGGCGGTATTGGGATGAATAATTCAATTACCGATGAAGTTGCACTGGCGGTATTGGGATGAATAATTCAATTACCGATGAAGTTGCACTGGCGGTATTGGGATGAATAATTCAATTACCGATGAAGTTGCACTGGCGGTATTGGGATGAATAATTCAATTACCGATGAAGTTGCACTGGAGGTATTAGGATGAATAATTCAATTACCGATGAAGTTGCACTGGAGGTATTAGGATTAATAATTCACTGATTACTTAAGGAAACACATTAAATTTCATTAAACTCAATCGAAAAGTAGAAAATAATAGCCTAAAATAATCTTCCATTATTTGACTATCAAGAAATCCTTAATCTATTAGACAAACAGCAGACAGAAATAGTATCTAGTTTCTCTTCCTCTTGTTTTGTTATAGTTTTTAAAGTTTATATAAGAAATATTCATTTTAATGTTGTTACTATTCTTAAAATATTTTATTTTTCCTTATTTCCTTTCCTCACTGGGCTATTTTCCCTGTTGGAGCCCCTGGGCTTATAGCATCCTGCTTTTCCAACTAGGGTTGTAGCTTAGCATTTGATAATAATAATAATAATAATAATAATAATAATAAAAATTCCTGCTTTTCCAACTAGGGCTGTAGCTTAGCATTTGAAAATAATAATAATAATAATAATAATAATAATAATATGGATGCACAATATAAATTCATTAATGCCTGCAGTACACCATATGAAGTGTACTGATGACACTATACCAAAACAAACATCTTTCTATAAGATGGATGAGAAAACTTAATCATCATTTACGAATATCACGGACAATTTCAACGGACCTTACAAACAGGGTACAAGCGGTGAGGGGTCAATATGAAATTTAGCCAGAAATGAGATGCAGACGAACGATCATTGAGTAATGACTTCAATAAATAAATAAATTTATTACATTAATTATGGAAACTCGTTTATCAAAGTCGAGTGATAAATTAATGATAATTTTCCTAATAACTTACAATGAGAGAGAGAGAGAGAGAGAGAGAGAGAGAGAGAGAGAGAGAGAGAGAGAGAGAGAGAGAGAGAGAGAAGATTCGTATATCAAATTTGAGTGATAAATTAGTATATTTTCTCTCCTTTATCCAAGTACCTTACAATGAGAGAGAGAGAGAGAGAGAGAGAGAGAGAGAGAGAGAGAGAGAGAGAGAGAGATTCGTTTATCGAATTCGAGTGATAAATTAGTATGATATTTTCTCTCCTCTATCAAAGTACCTTACAATGAGAGGAGCGTATCCAGAGAGAGAGAGAGAGAGAGAGAGAGAGAGAGAGAGAGAGAGAGAGAGAGATTCGTTTATCGAATTCAAGTGATAAATTAGTATGATATTTTCTCTCCTCTATCAAAGTACCTTACAATGAGAGGAGCGTATCCAGAGAGAGAGAGAGAGAGAGAGAGAGAGAGAGAGAGAGAGAGAGAGAGAGATTCGTATATCAAATTCGAGTGATAAATTGGTATGATATTTTCTCTCCTCTATCCAAGTATTTTACAATGAGAGAGAGAGAGAGAGAGAGAGAGAGAGAGAGAGAGAGAGAGAGAGAGAGAGAGAGAGAGACTAGCTTATCAAATTCGAGAGATAAATAGTATATTTTCTCTACTCTATCCTAGTACCATACAATATGAGAGAGAGAGAGAGAGAGAGAGAGAGAGAGAGAGAGAGAGAGAGAGAGAGAGAGAGAGAGACTAGCTTGTCAAATTCGAGACAAATAGTATATTTTCTCTACTCTATCCTAGTACCTTACAATGAGAGAGAGAGAGAGAGAGAGAGAGACTAGCTTATCAAAATCGATACAAATGGTATATTTTCTCTACTCTATTCTAGTACCTTACAATGAGAGAGAGAGAGAGAGAGAGAGAGAGAGAGAGAGCGAGAGAGAGAGAGAGAGAGAGAGAGAGATCCAAAATCAGACGATTACCAAACGAGTGATTCAAATAATCAGGCTTGGCTGCGCTGCCATGAAATCTCCCATGACGTTAATCACAGAAATTTATTCTGCCATCAGCTTCCCCACTTAACCACCCTCCCCCGCCCCCCTCCACTACAACCAAGTCCCTCCTCCTCCTCCTCTAAGCCAGCTCATGTCCCCCCTCCCCCAACTAGTCCCTCTACGTAGTCATTTCTCTTTCCTCCCACTACAAGAAGAATCTTTTGTTTTGTCTTCCTTTAAAAATTAGATTCTCTTCTTTATAAAATTCAGCTTTTCTTTCCACAAACTTCGACCGATTCTCACTCCTTCACCAACTTCTAATTCTCACTCTCCTCCTCCTCCTCCTCCTCTTAAGCAGAAATGACCGATTCTCACTCCTCCAACCACAAATGGTTCTCTATCTCCTCCACCAACTTCTAAATCTCACTCTCCTCCTCCACCACTCCGAAATTCTCCTCCTCCTCCTCCTAAGCAGAAATGACCGATTCTCACTCCTCCACCCCCAAATGATTCTTTATCTCCTGCACCAACTTCTAATTCTCACTCTCCTCCTCCTCCACTTAAGCAGAAATGACCGATTCTCACTCCTCCACCCCCACCATATGGTTCTCTATCTCCTCCACCAACTTCTAATTCTCACTCTCCTCCTTCACCACTCCGAAATTCTTCTCCTCCTCCTCCTAAGGAAAAATGATCGATTCTCCCTCCTCCACCCCACCATATGGTTCTCTATCTCCTCCACCAACTTCTAATTTTCACTCTCCTCCTCCAACATCTAATTCTCACTCTCCTCCTTCACCACTCCGAAATTCTCCTCCTCCTTCTCTTAAGCAGAAATCACCGATTCTCACTCCTCCGCCTCCACCATTTGGTTCTTCATCTCCTCCACCAACATCTAATTCTCACTCCCCTCCTCCATCACTCCGAAATTCTCCTCCTCCTCTTAAGCAAAAATGATCGATTCTCCCTCCTCCACCCCCACCATATGGTTCTCTATCTCCTCCACCAACATCTAATTCTCACTCTCCTCCTCCAACTTCTAATTCTCACTCTCCTCCACCACTCCGAAATTCTCCTCCTCCTCCACCTCATAGACGAAATTTTCAGACAGGAGCTTCATCTTCTCCCTCCCTCTACCTAACCTTTAAAACATGACCCAATGGCATTTCATAAGACAATCGATTGTAGAACAGTTAAGCTTAGCGCCAGACATACTAATGCAATGCACACACAATATATACATATATATATATATATATATATATATATATATATATATATATATATATATATATATATATATAAAATACTAAAGAGAAAGAAGTTAAGACAATATGTAATTCCCAAGTGAATGAAGCATAAAGAAAGTTTGATTCCCATGTGAACGAAGGAAGAAGACCTAATCCCCAAATGAACGAAGGAAAGAGGACGTCTAATCCCCAAGTGAACGAAGGAAAGAGGACGTCTAATCCCCAAGTGAACGAAGGAAAGAGGACGTCTAATCCCCAAGTGAACGAAGGAAAGAGGACGTCTAATCCCCAAGTGAACGAAGGAAAGAGGACGTCTAATCCCAGAATGAACGAAGGAAAGAGGACGTCTAATCCCCAAGTGAACGAAGGAAAGAGGACGTCTAATCCCCAAGTGAACGAAGGAAAGAGGACGTCTAATCCCCAAGTGAACGAAGGAAAGAGGACGTCTAATCCCCAAGTGAACGAAGGAAAGAGGACGTCTAATCCCCAAGTGAACGAAGGAAAGAGGACGTCTAATCCCCAAGTGAACGAAGGAAAGAGGACGTCTAATCCCCAAGAGAACGAAGGAAAGAGGACGTCTAATCCCCAAGTGAACGAAGGAAAGAGGACGTCTAATCCCCAAGTGAACGAAGGAAAGAGGACGTCTAATCCCAGAATGAACGAAGGAAAGAGGACGTCTAATTAGCAAGTAAACTAAGGAAAGGG
This sequence comes from Palaemon carinicauda, assembly GCF_036898095.1. Classification (NCBI taxonomy): domain Eukaryota; kingdom Metazoa; phylum Arthropoda; class Malacostraca; order Decapoda; family Palaemonidae; genus Palaemon; species Palaemon carinicauda. Next base: position 6,072,735 of record NC_090766.1, on the reverse strand, counting down.
GACGTCTAATCCCCAAGTGAACGAAGGAAAGAGGACGTCCAATCCCCGATTGAACAAAGGAAAGAGGACGTCTAATCCCCAAGTGAACGAAGGAAATAGGACGTCTAATCCCCAATTGAACGAAGGAAAGAGGACGTCTAATCCCCAATTGAACGAAGGAAAGAGGACGTCTAATCCCCAAGTGAACGAAGGAAAGAGGACGTCCAATCCCCGATTGAACGAAGGAAAGAGGACGTCTAATCCCCAAGTGAACGAAGGAAAGAGGACGTCTAATCCCCAAGTGAACGAAGGAAAGAGGACGTCTAATCCCCAAGTGAACGAAGGAAAGAGGACGTCTAATCCCAGAATGAACGAAGGAAAGAGGACGTCTAATTAGCAAGTAAACTAAGGAAAGGGGACGTCTAATCCCCAAGTGAACGAAGGAAAGAGGACGTCCAATCCCCGATTGAACAAAGGAAAGAGGACGTCTAATCCCCAAGTGAACGAAGGAAATAGGACGTCTAATCCCCAATTGAACGAAGGAAAGAGGACGTCTAATCCCCAATTGAACGAAGGAAAGAGGACGTCTAATCCCCAAGTGAACGAAGGAAAGAGGACGTCCAATCCCCGATTGAACGAAGGAAAGAGGACGTCTAATCCCCAAGTGAACGAAGGAAATAGGACGTCTAATCCCTAAGTGAACGAAGGAAAGAGGACGTCCAATCCCCGATTGAACGAAGGAAAGAGGACGTCTAATCCCCAAGTGAACGAAGGAAATAGGACGTCTAATCCCCAAGTGAACAAAGGAAAGAGGACGTCTAATCCCCAAGTGAACGAAGGAAATAGGACGTCTAATCCCCAATTGAACGAAGGAAAGAGGACGTCTAATCCCCAAGTGAACGAAGGAAAGAGGACGTCTAATCCCCAATTGAACGAAGGAAAGAGGACGTCTAATCCCCAAGTGAACGAAGGAAAGAGGACGTCCAATCCCCGATTGAACGAAGGAAAGAGGACGTCTAATCCCCAAGTGAACGAAGGAAAGAGGACGTCTAATCCCCAAGTGAACGAAGGAAAGAGGACGTCTAATCCCCAATTGAACGAAGGAAAGAGGACGTCTAATCCCCAAGTGAACGAAGGAAAGAGGACGTCCAATCCCCGATTGAACGAAGGAAAGAGGACGTCTAATCCCCAAGTGAACGAAGGAAATAGGACGTCTAATCCCTAAGTGAACGAAGGAAAGAGGACGTCCAATCCCCGATTGAACGAAGGAAAGAGGACGTCTAATCCCCAAGTGAACGAAGGAAATAGGACGTCTAATCCCCAAGTGAACAAAGGAAAGAGGACGTCTAATCCCCAAGTGAACGAAGGAAATAGGACGTCTAATCCCCAATTGAACGAAGGAAAGAGGACGTCTAATCCCCAAGTGAACGAAGGAAAGAGGACGTCTAATCCCCAATTGAACGAAGGAAAGAGGACGTCTAATCCCCAAGTGAACGAAGGAAAGAGGACGTCCAATCCCCGATTGAACGAAGGAAAGAGGACGTCTAATCCCCAAGTGAACGAAGGAAAGAGGACGTCTAATCCCCAAGTGAACGAAGGAAAGAGGACGTCTAATCCCCAATTGAACGAAGGAAAGAGGACGTCTAATCCCCAAGTGAACGAAGGAAAGAGGACGTCCAATCCCCGATTGAACGAAGGAAAGAGGACGTCTAATCCCAGAATGAACGAAGGAAAGAGGACGTCTAATTAGCAAGTAAACTAAGGAAAGAGGACGTCTAATCCCCAAGTGAACGAAGGAAATAGGACGTCTAATCCCCAAGTGAACAAAGGAAAGAGGACGTCCAATCCCCGATTGAACGAAGGAAAGAGGACGTCTAATCCCCGATTGAACAAAGGAAAGAGGACGTCTAATCCCCAAGTGAACGAAGGAAATAGGACGTCTAATCCCCAATTGAACGAAGGAAAGAGGACGTCTAATCCCCAAGTGAACGAAGGAAAGAGGACGTCCAATCCCCGATTGAACGAAGGAAAGAGGACGTCTAATCCCCAAGTGAACGAAGGAAAGAGGACGTCTAATCCCCAAGTGAATGAAGGAAAGAGGAAGTCTAATCCTCAAGTGAACGAAGGAAAGAGGACGTCTAATCCCCAAGTGAACCAAGGAAAGAGGACGTCTAATCAGCAAGTAAACGAAGGAAAGAGGAAGTCTAATCCAAAGTGAACCAAGGAAAGAGGACGTCCAATCCCCGATTGAACGAAGGAAAGAGGACGTGTAATCCCCAAGTGAACGAAGGAAAGAGGATGTCTAATCCCCGAACGAACAAAGGAAAGAGGACGTCTAATCCCCAAGTGAACGAAGGAAAGAGGACGTCTAATCCCCAAGTGAACGAAGGAAAGAGGACGTCTAATCCAAAGTGAACGAGCCAGCTTCTCCGGAGTTGCTAGACGCATCGAAGCTGCTAGCATACATAAGCAGCCATCCTAATGGGTACCTATCCTTATTTAGACTAATACAGCCATAAATAATTCAAAAGTACAGTATATATCCTCCTAGCACTTCTGAATACCTAAGTAAATTTGTATGTCTCTAGGCCTAGGCTATGTGACTCATGCTACCTCCGAGTGAGTTTATAGGCCTATTATGATATTCATAAAATCTATGTGAATTTATATGTCTATGATTAGAGTTTTATATTTCAAAATATAAAAACTATATAGAGTCTGATTATACACCTATATGGCACGCCTATATTTCAACATATTAAAATTGAATCATAAATCATTTCATAGGCCTACAAAACACTTGAGCATTAAAATACGAATTACAGCATCAGGCCTACCGTATGTGGCGCTTTGCAGTTCAGAATACCAATGTGGAATCATGAACGTACCTACAGGCCTATACAAGAAACCACTAGTAGGCCTACGTGCAGGTAACTGGATTTATTATAAACAATTCAGTAATATATATTGTACAAAATTTCCATAATTATGTACTGAAAAAGCACACATATGGAATTTATATATATATATATATATATATATATATATATATATATATATATATATATATATATATATATATATTGTATATATAGCCTATGTGTATATATATATATATATATATATATATATATATATATATATATATATATATATATATATATATATATATATATATATATATATATATATGTGTGTGTGTGTGTGTGTGTGTGTGTGTATTTTCGTTCCTTTCTGAGTGGAAATACCTTAGCTTGGGGTACTGGTTTGTGTATGACCTTAATTAGGAAAGCTGTACTAGTCAGGCCCACCCCTACTAGGTTAGTTTGCTGTGACCGATCAGACTAAAGTCTCCCACCATCACCAATCCGCAATGGCCAGGGTGTTGATAAAATAGCCAAACCCCAGACATGAATAAGTACATGTCTGAGGCCTTCGTCCTGCAGTGGACTAGAAACGGCTGCATTTGTCGTGTGTATATGACTAAGTATATCAATAGTCCAACAATAGCAAATGTTACAGAGAGAGAGAGAGAGAGAGAGAGAGAGAGAGAGAGAGAGAGAGAGAGAGAGAGAGAGACTAATATTTTTTTTATATCAGTAAGAAATAAAAAGAAAATTAATTTTATTTGTATAGTTGAGGATGAAACTTTTGTGCTGAAATCTTCCGTGAATTAACTGGCTTTATGTACTTGCTAGATTCGAAGACACTTTAATTATAATACCTTTATCAATCCATTGTATGAATTGTTATATATTTTCATGTCATTATGTGAATAGATGAACTAAATGGAGAGAGAGAGAGAGAGAGAGAGAGAGAGAGAGAGAGAGAGAGAGAGAGAGAGAGAGAGAGAGAGAGATGAATTCATTCCCTGAAAGAATCCAGATGATACATCTAGCCAGTCGGATGGACAGAAAGACGACGTATGGAATTGGAAATAGAAGGAATCCAATCAATGGAAATGGAAATTGTCTGGACATCCGATACAAATTTACTCCGGCCGATACAATAGGAAATCCATAAATCAAATTCCTATTAGCACTTGCCAAAAGGATTTGCTGCCACCGACGGGAAGAAAATATCCTTTGTCTCTCCAATCAGCACAAAATGGGAGTTGATCATTAAGGAAGAAGAAATGTTCCTAAGACGTGTTTTAACTATATGCGGAAGACATAAGTCAACCACAATAATATATAACATAAAACACTTTATATTATTATTATTATTATTATTATTAAATGCTAAGCTAAAACCCTAGTTGGAAAGGCAGGATACTATAAACCCAGGGGCCCCAACAGGGAAAATAGCCCAGTGAGGAAAGGAAATAATGAAAAATAAAATATTTTAAGTATAGTACCATCAAAATAAATATTTCCTATAAAAACTTTAACAAAACAAGAGGGAGAGAAACTAGATAGAAGTGTGCCCGAGTGTACCCTCAAGCAAGAGAACTCTAACCCAAGACAGTGGAAGGCCTTGGTACAGAGGTTACGGCACTACCCAAGACTAGAGAACAATAGTTTGATTTTGGAGTGTCCTTCTCCTAGAAGAGCTGCTTACCATAGCTGAAGTCTCTTCTACCCTTACCAAGAGGAAAGTAGCCACTGAACAATTACAGTGCAGTAGTTAACCCCTTGGGTGAAGAAACATTTAGGCCTAAGAAAAGGCAATGAGAAAACGAAAATTTTGTAACGAGTTTGATGAGGGAGACGAAACACACCTGTATAAAGTACACTGTACTGTTCGTATGCACAAAAGCCAACTATAATTATATAACATAGAACATTTTATAACATGAAAACATATTTAGGCCTAAGTAAAAGCAATGAGACTTAAGCAGTTATAAAACGAAAGTGTTTTAATGAGTTTAGATATGCAAAATGAGTACGCCTATATACTGTACTGTACGTACAGATGTCAACCACAATAATATAGGTCATGAAACACTTTATAACAGGGAAACATTTAGGCCTAAGAAACAGCAATGAGACCTAAGGCATAAAACTCAAGTGTTGTAATGAGCTTAAATGTGAAAGATCTAACACGCCTGTATACAGTACTGTATGTAAGTGCAGAAGTCAACCACAATAATATAGGACATAAAACATTTTATAATATGGAAACCTATTTAGGCCTAAGAAAAAGCACTGAGACCTAAGCAGTTATAAAACGAAAGTGTTGTAATGAGTTTAAATATACAAAACGAACACGCATGTATACTATACTTTATGTAAGTGCAGAGGTCAACCACAATAATATAGGACAAAAAACATTTTAAAACATGGAAATATATTCAGGCCTAAGGAAAAGCAATGAGACTCAAGCAGTTATAAAACGAAAGTCTTGTACAGTAATGAGTTTAGATGCGCAAAACGAGCACGCCTATATTCTCTACTGTACGTATGCACAGAAGTCAACCAGAATACTGTATTCTAGTGCACTAAAGTCCATTTCTTTTAGCGGTGCATATTTGCACCGACTCGCGGCGGTGCCCTTTTAACTCGGAAAAGTTTCCTGATCGCTGATTGATTAGAATTATCTCGTCCAACCAATCAGCGATCAGGAAACTTTTCCGAGCTAAAAGGGCACCGCTGCGAGTCGGTGCAAATCTGCATCGCTAACAGAAATGGACTTTTTTATAGTAAAGTTATAATATAGGACATAAAATACTTTATAACATGGAAACATAATTAGGCCTAAGAAAAGAAGTTATAAAACGAAAGTGTAGGCAAAAAAATTAAAACAATTACATTTTAATTCGAAACTATTATAGACCGAGGGCTTGATTACATATACTGTGAAGAATTTTAACTTAAATCATTTTTAACTTCATAGTTAAGGGAAGTTTAATAACTTTAACATCCCGAAATGATGCTTACACATTGTGAAGAACTAAGCTATAAATTAATAGTTAAAGACAGCTTACTCATGTATAGTACTGTATTAAACATTCGACATTCATTTAACTTTTTATTAATGTACCTTTCTTAGTTTTCTCTTAGGAAACGACGCATAAAGATCTAATAATATTTTTAAAAAACTACAGCATTTATGCATATTTGGCTTTTAGTAAAATATACTTTAAAATACGTCTGACAAACTTTTTCAATAATTTACTATCATTTGCTTTAGTGCTTGGCCTTACTGTGCTTGAAACTCCACTGTTCTTAGAATATTCTATTTTCCCTTATTTCCTTTCCTCACTGGGCTATTTTCCCCGTTGGAGCCCCTGGGCTTATAGCATCCTGCTTTTCCAACTAGGGTTGTAGCTTAGCAAGTAATAATAATAATAATAATAATATAGTCTTGTTGGTAATTTTAAGAATATTTCGCCTTAACAATATGAAAATTATTAACATTTTTAATAGTTTATTATTATTAAATGAGATTTACCAGACCAGTGAGTCAACCTCAATTCCTAGATCTAGCCCGAATAAATTCAGGGAGGAGACATAATATATATTAACAAAATGAATAAAAACTAGTATAGTAAATATAAGATAAAAAATAAATTAGCAGATGACCATCTGTGATAAATCTAAATGTAGATTTTACCAAAAACCTCTACTTATTAATAAAGATAAAATCTTAAAAACAAAGAAACTCCCAAAATCCGATAAAATGTCAGGCAAACCTTTGACCAAAACATAAATACTATAGTCCATTTCTTTTAGTGAGTCATATTTGCACCGACTCGCAGCGGTGCCCTTTTAGCTCGATAAAGTTTCCTGATCGCTGATTGGTTGGACGAGATAATTCTAACCAATCAGCAATCAGAAAACTTTTCCGAGCTAAAAGGGCACCGCTGCGAGTCGGTGCAAATCTGCATCGCTAAAAGAAATGGACTATAGTACCATCCATAATAACAAGAGTAAGTATGGAAGCAATGATAGCAATACTGTAAAGGCAAATGCTAAGTTAGGTTGAGGTACTTATTTGTAAAGTACAATTAATTTAAATGTTACTCTTCTCAAAAATTTAATTTTTCCTTGTTTCCTTTCCTCACTAGACTATTTTCCCTGTTGGAGCTGGGCTTATAGCATCCTGCTTTTCCAACTAGGGTTGTAGCTTAGCAAGTTATAATAATAATAATAATAATAAACATATAGTAGAGGATAATTAAGTACATTATTGACTGTGGGGTTGTGGTGGCTGATGTGGTAACGTCCCTGACTGGTGAACGCCAGACTGGGGTTCGAGTCCCACTCAACACATTAGTTTCTTTGGTCGCTGCAACCTCACCATCCTTGTGAGCTAAGGATTGGGGGGGGGGGAGCCTACAGGTCTATCTGCTGAGTCATCAGCAACCATTGCCTGGCCCTACTTGGTCTTAGCTTGGGTGGAGAGGGGACTTGGGCGCAGATCATATGTCTATATGGTCAGTCTCTAGGGCATTGTCCTGCTCGATAGGCTAGGGCAATGTCACTGTCCCTTGCACCTGCCATTCATGAGCGACCTTTAAAGTGATTCTGTCTCTTCTTTTTTTCCGACAGTTATCTCTTCATTAAGGGGTCAGTTGGCAGCTGCGCCCTCTCCAATGCCTTCTATCAAAGGTTATCCTCTTCAATCATACCTCTTTTCTTCATATCATCATTCACCTTATCTCGCCATTTAATTATCAGCATCCATCTTGTGATTACCAGTAATTGAAGCTGCTTAATTAGTCTATTTACCTGGCTAGATCCAAGCAAACCTTTCTCTATCATAGCTGACTGGCAACTTTCTATTTATGATGGGTGGGCTATAATTAGTGGGTGATGGGAAAGAGTAGGGGATAGATTGAAAAAAATAGGCAAAAATAGTTTTGAAAATGAAGAACTGTACGTAGAAAGATTGGAACACCCAATTGATCTTCATATACCAAATGACTATGTTCTTAGAAGATTGTATTTTATGCTAGACTTCCCAATTTGCAAAGGAAAAGTGATTAATTTAACAAAATTGAAAGAACTCGCCATCCAAGGAAAAACGAAAGGGTAGTGTTAAGTACCCCCAAAAAAAATTCATACTGAAGACCTTGCATTATCAATCACAGTAGAATTGGCACAGATAATGGAAAAATAATTAATTGAAACACGTATCTTAGCAGGCTTGAGTAAAATATCTTCTAATAGCTAAACCCAGGCTCAAATTGACAAAATGGAAGTGAAACAATCAGTTATTTGCTTTCATGTGTAATGGACCTTCAAAAATTCAGATTTTCTACTTTTATGGCAACAAAGGCAAACTTATTAAAACTTTCATGTAGCTACTCTGACAGGTTAAACAATCATATATATAATAAATAATAATAGACTACAAGGATTAAATTCATTTCTGGTATAGACGTACTCTAATTAATTGAGTTTCTGGAAGCAAACTCCAGGCATGATTAGGTAAGGTTAGGCGCTATTATTCTACTACTGTACTTTGCACAACCTCAACAATCCAACTATTACCTCCAACTTTCCTCCTATGTTTTGTATTCTTGTAAACCTGTCAACTGTACCAATAAGACCCTATTAGTACTTACGCTATTAGTCGTAAACTAACCGAGTGTGGGTAGAATAAAAAGTAAATCTCACATTAACAGGGATTACTGCTAAAACCACATCTGACATTTATGCAAGTCACCTGCACTAAATAAGACAAGAAGCTTTACGTAAAGTAATGTGAAGGACATATGGTCATGTTCAGCCTCTCTGAATCTATATAGTATTTACTGAAAAAACTTCAGCAAGTCTCACGGCTTTACGTAAGATCGTTGTTTTAATTCATTTCAACATTATCTTACAATCACATTATGAAACCAGTTTAAGGTAAATTATAAAATTTAACAAAGAAAACCCATTTGATTATGTACCTGACTAAATAAAATGTTGACATTCATATGATAGCAAGTGCATAAAAATAAACAAAAAATAAAATTGTTTTCCCTAATGAATTATATTAACCAACTAGGACATTTGAGACTTTCCGAGCTAAGTGAGTCAACTCGGTAATTCAGATCAAAGGCTGTCAGCGTAAAATTCAACACAAAATCCAAACACCTAAAGCAGACTTTCCTTCATTCCCTTATTTAGTGATACTGTACAGATCAAAGAGAGTATCATTCTGTAACAACGATACTGGACTAATCTGGAATTCAAGACCTGTTACATCAAATTATTCAACATGCGATCTAGTTAACACACACCCTACATAATAAAAATTAACTGTATACCTGCAGAATACAAGAAACCTTGCCAAGATCTTCACGTCAGATGATGTCACAACCGTAAAAAAATAATTTCTGCCCTGACGCACACACCGTACATGGAAGTAATACAGGATGTACGTAATGCAACTCAACTAACCTCAAGAAAGTGCTGTTCAGAAGTATGGTATTCATTAAAGATTGACAGTATGATTTGAACCTTAATAACCTACAGGACTTCTCTTAACCCTTTTACCCCCAAAGGACGTACTAGTACATTTCACAAAACTCATCCCTTCACCCCCATGGACGTACCGGTACGTCCTTGCAAAAAACGGTATTTACATTTTTTTTTTTTTCAATTTTTTGGTAATTTTTTTGAGAAACTTCAGGCATTTTCCAAGAGAATGAGACCAACCTGACCTCTCTATGACAAAAATTAAGGCTGTTAGAGCAATTTAAAAAAAATATACTGCAAAATGTGCTTGAAAAAAAATAACCCCTGGGGGTTAAGAGTTGGAAATTTCCAAATATCCTGGAGGTAAAAGGGTTAAAGATTGACAGTATGATTTGAACCTTAATAACCTCCAGGACTTCTCTTAAGAAACATTTATAAATACGCAAACCTTAAATAGCTAAAAATATCACTTGTCCAAGAACTGAATTCCTTGAAAGACAACATAAGTTTTCCCAATTGCACTAAATTAACCATTTCAAGCCCCAGGTCCTTTCTTGGAATACCTTACTCAATTCATCTTACTGCAAAAACTATTGATACCAGAAATTTAAAACTTTTCAACCATATAGCTGAATACATTTCCTTTCCATTGAAGAATAGTTTTATATAATTTGAATAGTTTGCATACAAATATGAGTAAAATTTGCAAATTACTTTCAGTAAAGTACAATACATGGGGCTAAAGAGAGTAGACCTTTTTGTATGTAGGACAAGTCTTGTAGTATTAAAAATCAAACCATTGTCCTCTTATCTTGGATAGTGCCATAGCCTCTGTACCATGGTCTTCCACTGTCTTGGGTTCGAGTTCTCTTTCTTGTGGGTACACTCGGGCATACTATCCTATCTTATTTCTCTTCCTCTTATTTTTTTGTTTTTATAGTTTATATAGGATATACTGTATTTATCTTAATCTCGTTGCTCTTCTTAAAATATTTTACTTTTCTTTGTTTCCTTTCCTCACTGAGCTATTTTCCCTGTTGGAGCCCCTGGGCTTTTAGCATCCTGCTTTTCCAATTAGGGTTGTAGCTTAGCAAGTAATAATAATAATAATAAAAGGTTAACAGAGTATGAACATATAAACAAAACGTCACTGCTCCGAAAGATGATAGTGAATAGTAATAAATTCACTAAAATACAATGCAAAATCTCAACAACTTCCCAGGATGGCAAAAAGGTTAGTGATACGCAAGTAAAAATTACTTTGTATCACAGTGTGACAATGCAATTGCATATTCAAGGCAACACACACACCCCTCAGCTCATTGGATGAAGACGTGTTAAGCAGTCGGTTGGAACCACATGAATTAAGAAAAAGCTGCAAAATTCCCAAAAGATAATGTGTGTTGCAATGAACTGCATTCTGGAATGTAAATGATATTCATCAATATTTTCTTTCTAGATATTAATTCTATATTAATTCTATGAGTCTCACAGTTACGTATTCTGAATGCGTTAGGACTCCACTGTAACCTGGCTTTACATACACAGACACCTTGCTCTAACTTAATCTTGAGTTAGAGTTTTCTTGCTTGAGGGTACACTCGGGCACACTATTCTATTTAATTTCTCTTCCTCTTGTTTTGATAAAGTTCATATAGGCGATATTTATTTTGATGTTACTCTTCCTAAAATATTTCCTTTTTCCTTTTTTCCTTTCCTCACTGAGCTATTTTCCCTGTTGGAGCCCCTAGGCTTATAGCATCCTGCTTTTCCAACTAGGGTTGTAGCTTAGCAAGTAATAATAATAATAATAATAATAATAATAATAACAATAATAATACTGTAGACATAATGAAGAATTTAATATCCTGTATCGAATGGGATGGAAGCCCTTTACAGTTACAAAATAGTTTCCTAGTCATGGATAAAAAGCAAAATAAAAAAATCTTATAAAGTTCTGAAAGATTAATTCAACCCAGAGGTGATTCATACGCCATGTACAAACCTGCACTCCAATATCATCGCTTGATTAATACATACGTTAGGATCCAAGAATTTATAAATACACCTTTGACTTCAAAATTTGCACTAAAGTCTATTAGGATAAAGTTCAACTATCAAATTTAGCTTATATTTAGTACTGTACCGTATATTGTTGAAAAAAAAATCTAAAAATGAAGTATTCATACATATAATGTATACAAATCTGATGGATACAAAAATAATCAAGTAAAAAAATTAACAAGTTTAATGTACATGATGAGCAAATAATGAAGAACAGAAAGAGTGATTAAAAAAAAAAAAAAAGGTAAACAGTGGCACTATATGTGGTTTCAACAAGTGTAGCATATTTATCATTATGACAAAAAATCCCTGCCCTTGGAAGGAGCAAGCATACACTAAACAGTAAATAAGAGAGTTAAGTATTCATTAGTGCCAATTAACTGCTTACAAGACAGATTACCGAGCTGAAAATACAGCATAAAAAAGGGAGTTTAATTTCATGAACTTCTAAAGGCTGTACAGTAAAGACGGCTGAATCATAACGGCTGTTAAGTACGAGTAAACAAATACAGTACTGTACTGTGAATAAATTACTTACAAAATACTATGTATAACTGTAAAACATAAGGCAGATTAACCTCCCATAATTCAATTTGAAATAAAACTACTTTAGATTAAAAACTAACAACTAAAACTTCTAACAATATTTTCATTTCCAAGTTATTTGGAAAATACATCTCCTTCACCAATAACTAGAAATAATTTATCTAAGTTTTATATTCATGTATACATTTTTTATATCCTTAACTGTATAAAATAATTTCACCGGTCTCTTTCATTTGCATGTTGAAAACATGATGACAAGAGCATCTTTGCAAGTAGCTCCTATGAGTACAGGTAAAGCCAACATGAACTTGAGAATAAAAGCAACCAAGAACATGACTAAGTTATTTTTGTTGATTACTTCAAGTTTCTCATTATTGAAATTTAAAGCAAAATAAAAATACAATAAAGTACAATGCTAATTTAGCTATGCTAAGAGGAGCCTTTAACAACATGGAAACATAATGCAAGCCAAGTTTTATCAAGTTCTAAGAAAAGAACCATCAAAGAACATTTCCAATCATGGAATTAACCTCATCTAAAAAAATTGTCCAAAATCCAGCCTTATTGGCTTTGTGAAGTGAAAGAAAAGAAGTTATTGCTTAAGGTGATATTAGAAATATTCCCCTACAAGAGCTGTTTTATGATTACAAAAAGTCCATTTAGATTAAAAACTCCAATCACAGGGTAAACTTGGACATAGAGGAAACAAAGTTCTGTACTGTACCTGAGACCTCAAAAGATTGTCTCTAAAACTAAAAATATTCTGATTGCATTACTGTGAGAAGCTCCACTAATGTACTCAAATCGCTAGCTTTACCCGTTTAACTTGGAATACAAATCATGTACGGCATTTTAAAACGTATGAATTACAACTAAAATTGACATCATAGAAAGAGGGTTTTTTTCTTTAATTGCAAATACTATACAGTAATGTTGTATGATTTAAAATTTTACATAAGATTTACATCAAATTAAAACAAAATACCTACAGTGAGTAGCCCTGAATTAATAAGAACAAAGAGGAATACTGTACCTATTTACAGTACAGTAGTTCAACACTGTATAAACTAAAGTGTAATTTCCATTTACAAGCAAATATATGATCCCTGTTTCAAGGTGAAACGCAGAAGATAAAACAAATCACTTGCGTGTGATCTTTATCAATGACAAAACATGATTTGTAATCATGAGCAAAGTTCATGAACTGCAAATCCAATTTATCAGATCATATAAAGACCAACATTCCCTCCTCAACCAATTACACAGTGCTTTAATAAAGTTTCAGTTTCTCTACTTTAACTGCTGACAAAAAAAAAATTGGCAAATACAGTACTGTAGTGTAGCAAAAAGCATAAAAAGGTCTCGAGTAAAACCCTTAGAACAATCATTCTTCTAAGTTTTAGAAGCATATGGATGAAAAACAATGATAAAACATATTTTCCACTTCTATAACATTTGCAAAAAATTACCAAATACAGTACTGTAGTGTAGCAAACAGCATAAAAAGGTCTCGAGTAAAACCCTTAGAACAATCATTCTTCTAAGTTTTAGAAGCATATGGATGAAAAACAATGATAAAACATATTTTCCACTTCTATAACATTTGCAAAAAATTACCAAATACAGTACTGTAGTGTAGCAAAAAGCATAAAAAGGTCTCGAGTAAAACCCTTAGAACAATCATTCTTCTAAGTTTTAGAGGCATATGGATGAAAAACAATGATAGACTTATTTTTCACTTCTATAACACTTGTAAAAACAAAAATGTAACGGACCTTTACTCTTGTCTTCCCACAGTCAGCTCGGGTACATACGAGAAAGCAATTGATATAAAAGCTTAAGTGTAGTTAATTGCTCCATTCAAAATGACTGAACTGCGCTTGAAAATGAATGATGTAAAAGTATTGTACTGTACTACACATAAAGTAAACCTTGTAATACACTAACAAACAAACCTGACCGATGTAAAAGGATACCATATATATTGTAAAGGATACCATATATATTGGAACTTCTTTGACATTCGTTATACAATATAAACGAACAAACTGTCCACGACTTATGATCTGTTTGGCTTTTGTCCACCTTCTTATATAGGACACAATTTAAAGTACAATATGGATAGAAGGTAAAAAAAAAAAATACTTTGCAAATGAATGATATACAAAAAAAAAAATCCTTTGAACTTGAAGATGAATATGCATATACTGTACAATATCAAAATACATGAATAAAAAGTTGATAGGTACATATATGTACTGTACTGCATAATAAATGCAGTTCCTTAACTAACATCTAATTTGACATATGCTAGACACCTGGGAACCTAACCCATTTTAAAGTCTTGTTTCATCTAAATAAGATCATTTTTTGTAGTACAGTAAATAAATTTAGCTAACATTTTATTCTGTCATGACAGAACATAACAGTATAAAAATCAGGAACATTAAAAATTCTTATACAAAAAAATAAATATATCAGGCACTGACACCACACTGTTACTGAAGGACCAAACATTTCATCTTTACAAAAATGTAAATATCATAAACCTTGATTATGAAAACAGCTTATGTATATCAACATACAAAAATAGACCACATTCTGTATATATTACAAATTAAAAAATCATTCTACAATGATGAAGCACTTGATCCAAAATTCTAGGTTTAGTAAACAGTACATCGGGTTACGAGTAACTTTGAATATGAGAAAATCAAAACACGAGCATACAAATGTGAAACGGATTAAGGGTATTGCGTCAGTCTGTGAGCAGATTTTGCTCAGGATAGGCATTTTTATGAAGGCCAGTACTAAAAAGAGACTACTACGAAATCAGTAACACAGTGACCATATGCCACCCATGCCGCATTTGCACTGTTCATGCCGTGATCACATGATTTTCCCTCAATTTTAATGCTATTTCAAAGAAAAGGCAAAAGCAGTTGTCTCTAGATAGGTTCCTTATCAAAATTGAACCTAAACTTGTAAAAAGAGGACAACCAAAAGTACATATAGCGTAAATTAAGGGATTCAATTTGTGACAGTGAACGTTGTTCAAGAGAGAGAACTACTCCGTGGTTAAAATACTGCATAAACAAATTGACTAAGATCAATATCCAAGCATCAATATTTGGCATTAATCTTCGCATCAATATAGATATGCTTGACATACAGTAATTCCTTATTGACAATAGTTAACTATTTTAAGAGATGATTACAGTTGATGTTGGATGTGTTTCTTAATAAGGATATAATATTCTTCATGACGGAACTATGATAAGAATCTGAAGCCAAAAAGAATTCAGAATGATTTACAGGACAATATTCTATTCCAAAAGCAGTTAGCAGCCTTGACTGAAATTAAGGATGAGACTTTCACAAGTTAATCTATTGATACTGACATTTCCTTACCAAAGTTTAAAAGTCTCTTTACGTGTATCGAGAAAACCTATCCCATTATTGAAATTATTTAATAACTGTGTCTACAGTTATCCTGCCATATAAAAGGTAACTATCCTTACAAGAAAGTAATAATTTATGTAAAGAAAAAGATGGAAACCAAAATATATAGAATAACTCCAGTGGGAACCTTGCTTGTGGACAGGGACAGTATAATACTCTTAAAACACAAGCCATGAGTTCAAGATGAACTGGCTTGGCAGCAAGACTAATCTTGACAACCCACCGGTTGCAAGTAGCAATTGAATAATGTCAAAATACATGGTAAAAAGAAATAAAAGTAGGTGCAGAAAATATGCTTGTAATGAAGTGTAACAAGTCTGGTAATGATGACGTTAGATATGCGGATATTTCGTGCCCTGCCTGCAGAAGACACTCCTGCAAACTAGACTCTCCTTATGATGAGGGGTCATTCTCCCTGTGGCTAGTGTATGGTAGGAGGAGGAAGAGGTCCAAAAGGGATTCTTCGCCTTCAGGTTCATCCTCGGTCTAAGAAGTTCTGACTTACTCTGACCCCTGATAAAATTCCCTCCGACCCTTGCCCGTCTGTTTCCGGAAACAGAAGAGAGTGATGGCCCTTTAACTTTAGGCCAAGTCACAAGGCTGGAAGACCTTTCCCTTTTCCTTAGAGGAACGAGAGAGTTTTCCCCGCAAGAGGAGGCTTCATACTCTGATTTACAGGTTAATGCCACCCTGCAAGTCTTATGGTCATCCTAGGGTCTATAAGTCCACCCTCCCATGAGGCTTCGAAGGAAGCACAGAAGAGTATTTCTGCTCATGCGCCGGACACCTGCAGCTTGTCTCTTTCTCAGGCGCCTCCCTTTGAAGTCACCTGCTGTCACTCCAGTCTCAGTATCACCTCATAAGACTAGAGACATGTTCAGTGTTTGCATGTATCACAGGCGCTACCTGTCTTTGAGAAGCACGCTTCTGTTATTGGCGAGCAACATGTCTCCCAACACACGCAAGTTTCTGAGAGCACTAGCTCTTCTGAGCGTGCTAGCCCTCATGTTAACTAACTTGCCTCTCCCTACTGGACAAGCCCTCCTCAGAAGCCCCTCACCCAATCACACACTACCCAGTTTGCACTTCACCTCTGTGCACTCCACACCTCACCTATTTATGTGCTACCCGGACACGCTTTACCAATTCACACGCACCTCGCCTTTGCACACTTTACCCAAGCACACCTTACCAGTTCTCGCGCCTCATATATAGGCACCTAGTTCAAAGGTGGAATGCATTTCTGGAACCTCCTTAGGAAGAAACTTTACACCTATGAGATCTAGAGCGCGGGCCCTCAAGCCCGCAACCGTGATATTGACCTTGAGATCTGCCCTATAGATCTAAATACTCAAGACGCCATCGATACCAAATCACTCCTCTGGGGGGCCCTTGTCCTCGAACCCATCACAGCACTAGATCCCCCAGAGTAGTGCAATATTGTACTGTATGTCAAGAATTATCAATTATCACCCAGTGAATTCGTCTAGACCTCACACTATCTCCTCAGAGTCAAAGGAATCCCAGTAAGTAACGTCTTATCTCTTTTAGAACGGAACACATTCCCTTCGGATTCCTAGTCTGATGCCTCAGAGGATAGGAGGTTACCACCAAACCCCCTAGTAAGGATTTTCGGGATATTCCGATGAACAAGGCTTCAAGCTTTCTGGAGAGTCCAAACCAGATCCTAGGAGTAGCGAGAAGCATCTTTCATTCACAATCCCCTCTTAGATGAAACGTACCTATTTCTCAACCCTTCCCTATATCAGCAAGGCACGATGTCTGAGAGGGAAGACATTGCCTCTGACAGACTTTGACGTACCTGATGCTACCTTTCCTCTCCAGTCCACATTTTTACAGGTATTGTCCTGCATGAACCAATTAAATTGTCTTAGAGAAGTCCCTTTCTCTCCTCCCAATGGTTGGAAGGACTACACTGATATATTACCATGCACCTAGGCACACCAGACACCGTTAAGAACTTCCACAGTCAATTCTGGTCTCGGAAGCTTTAGGAAAGGTTGACGCGCAGGACTCTGCAAGTAGGGATTCTCTACGGGCAGGGTAGAAATCCATGAGTGGGTAGTGCAGAACTTGCTCACTCTTAACAGCCTACTTTATTGCAGGTAAAAAGAACGTCATGGTGGACAAACTGAGCTGTAGGATGCAGATCATTGGGTCGAAATGGTCTTTGCATCCTCAGGTAGCAAACAAGATCATGACTTTGTGGGGTTCACCGATGAACGACCTATTCGCAACATCAATGCATTAGAAGCTTCCGATATAATACTTACCGGTACCAGACCCAGAGGCAGTGTTTGAGGATGCCATCCACCACCCCTGGGACGGCCTTAACATCAATGCTTTTCCGCTATGTCTTGAACCGCTTCCAACCTCAATATGACTCTAGTAGCTCGGAAATGTCTCAAAGTAGAATGGTACCCGGATATTCTACTTCTTCTGATAGACTACGAAAAAATCGCCTCCTCTCCCTGGCCTGTTGTGTCAACCACACATCCAGATATTCCACAGCTCAGTGGCATTGCTTTGGCTTCATGCATGGAGGTTATCCAGCATCTCCTCTCACAGAAAGGTTTTTAGCACAAAGTTGTGCGAGAGATGTCTTGATACCTCAGGAAATCTTTAACTTCCATGGACCATTTTTAGTGGTTAGCGTCATGGAAGAGACGTGTCACCTCTAATACATTGACAGTGGAATTTTTATTTTACCTAGGAAGAGAAAGACCCTGCTCAGTATCAGTGGTGAAACGCTATTGCTCCGCCTCGAGTCAGGTCTTTAGGTTGAAAAGAGTTGATATTTTCTCTTCGGCGGAGCTACTGTAGCTGTGCTCATATGGAGCTTTAAACACTTCTGTCATCAGATGGAGGAGAGACCGACGTCAGTAAGGTCTTGCAGTCCCTTAAGAGGGCACCTTACGAACCTGAGGCCTGCCTCAGACAAGAACCTTACCCTAAAAAGTTTTGCTCACCTTAGCCTCCACCAAACAGGTAAACAAGCTTCACGGTCTCTCCTTCAGCGTGACTCATACCGAGCGCTGGAAACATGTCAATTCGTCCCATTGTTCATAGGTAAAACCAAAAACTGTCAAGTTTCCAATTCCATGATTTAAGTTTTAGATAGTGATCCTTAGAGAGGTAACCAAATTATCCAGATCAACTTTTTTTGTGTCCTGTGAGGGCACTAAGGTGCAACCCTAAACTTGAGCATGCAACACTACCTCACCTGCAGCATCTCTTTGTCAGTGCAGGGAGTTAAGAAGCAGGTGAGTAAAAATATGATCTATTGGCTGGAAGAAGATATTGGTTTAACACATTCGTCACCCTCACCTTCTGCCCAAGGAAGAGCTCAAATTAGGACTCATGATGTCAGAGGGGTCAGTAAGAACCTGGCATTCCGTAAGAATCTCTCGGTGGTAAAGGTACTCCAAGCAGATGTCTGGAGAAGACAGACCACATTCTATGCCACTTACATATGGGAACTAACCCACAGGTCCCTAGACACCTTTACGCTAGGGCACGTAGTAGCTGCAAAAGAGGTGGTAGGTCTATGGCTACCTCAGCTCCTCTCACAGGACCATTAGCATCGGATCAAGAATAGAGTTTGTGTTAGACTGAGATGGAAATCAATTTTAGTGTCATTAGCCACACTCCTTACAAGGTGGAGTGTGTTGTAACCAGGCAAACCCATTGATATATACCGGTATATATACTGTATGCCTTATTGTCACTACACGATGGGTCGTACCCAGAAAACTCATTGAGCCATGCTGTATATACCTCATTGTTACTACACGGAGAGATGATGTAACCAGGCAAACTCACCGACATATATATGCCTCACTGCTACTATACAGACATTTGTGTAACCCAGCAAATCCATTGTTATATATTTGGCTCAGTGTTACTACACAGAGTTTCTGCTCTGCACCCTGCATAGTATTGCATGTACCGTGGACCACAGGGTATCGCCAAACCACCGGTGCAAAAGGTGTAAAGAACCTTAACTGCACCACTTACAAGGGTCCAAGTTTTGGTAGCCCGGGATAAGTACCTAGTCAGTTGGAACAGCGATGTCCTTCCACCTTGGGACGAGTCTCCTATGTAAGAGACAAAGGTTCGTATTTGTGCCGTAACAAATGACAAATTTGGAGAGAATTTGTTTCCTTCCTAACTATACAAACCTGAGTCTTTTACTCAAACTTTCCTGCCATCACTTACCACTTAGAAAGTCAACTGCAATCAGAATGAGTGCTTAGTGAGAAAAGAAAAGTTGCTAAAGTTAGATTTTGGTGACTACAAAGTCTAGAACTCAGTGAAAGAGTAAATTTGTGTTACTCTTGTTCTATAGAAAAGAGTAAATTTGTGTTACTCTTGTTCTATAGAAAAGAGTAAATTTGTGTTACTCTTTATCTATAGAAAGACTTGCGTTAGACACTGTACTATGAAAAAAATCTAGTTCTGTGCAGTATGATTTCATCTTCAGTAAATTTATTTTGATAGAAAAGCCATCTCATTTGGTATCTCAGTCCTTTAGCAAACAATAGCTCAACTGTAAGTCCAGTTATTCTTGTTGGAAAATATGCATACCAAAAGGAAAACCAGATTCTCATAATCAGTGGCTCAATATGCAACAAGGTGAAACCCAAAACTTAGTTATTTTATATAAGGATGAACATACTATTGGTCAAGCCGAGGTTAATCGTGCCAAATAATGAGCAGAAGCCTAGCTTAACCTTATTCGTCTACAAAAATACAAAAGATGTGAAGATAATGTCTCCAGATATTATCACTAGGGGTAAATGTATTGCAAAATTACAATAATAATAATAATGAATCACCAAAAATGAACATTATAACAGCTATTACTGTACAGTAAGGTGGGCTGTGGCACCCTAGCAGTACCAGCTGAACTCGGTTGAGTCCCTTGTTAGGCTGGGAGGAACTTAGAGAGTAGAGGTCCCCTTTTTTGTTTTAGTTTCATTTGTTGATGTCGGCTACCCCCAAAAATTGGGGGAAGTGCCTTGGTATATGTATGTATTACTGTACAGTATATCCTAAATTCCTGAAATCAGTACTGCCAGTAGCTGCTATAGTATAATCTAAATCCCTACACCAAAAAATTACAAGAACATTTTAGTAACCTCTAAGACTCAAAGTTTCACTGAATATGGTAAAACCCCTACAAAGAAACGAACGACTTCTACCGACGCAGTCGAGTAAAACTGCCAAATATCAACACGATTCAAGAAGAAAGAAGCAATAGAGCTGGCGAGTGGACAAAGGCCACTGCCTGACATGCAGCAGGAAGGCAACACTTCAATCAATGAAGACCAAGCAGAACGTGCCAGTGCACCAGCAAAGGGGAGGTGGGAGGAGGGGGGGGGTGGGTTAGCACTCACTAATGGGGCAACCTTACTCTTAAGTTGACCACAACTAATGGGGTACGGTACTATAATTTGCAAGAATGGACTTAAAACTTCTCTGTTGAGGAAGTAAAAAGGAAATGTTGATGTACTGTATACAGAAACATGGGAAGGTCATTTAGGAATGATTACATAGCTTTTTATTCTAAAAATTAGGAGAAATGTTAATGTACTGTATACAGAACCCTGGGGAGGGCATTTAGGAATGATTACAAAGCTTTTTATTCTAAAAATTAGGAGGTAATACAGCTAGTTAAAATGAATTGAAATAGGGAAAATAGGTCATAAAATGTGCATGAAACCACTTAACACCAGGTTAATGACAACCATTTCAACAATGTTCTTCATATAACTGAAGTAAACTCTGGGGTCTAAAACACAACCTTCTTGGAGGGAAGAGGCATAATCCTATATTATGCCTTTTGTATAAACTAAGCAGTAAAGACTCTTTAGAACAGCTTTTGCCACAACTATGTTGTTTTTCGATGAAAGACGCACGCATTTTAATAATCCTGAAAAATCTTATCCTTAAATCCCATATGCCCACTCAAACATCCTTAACTATTATTTCCAAATATTCCACCAAAAAGTAAAGAACTAAGCTGTAGAGACATACACCACAAAACTATGGCCCTTCACCCGTTCAATCTCTGGTCCCAAATATCCCACCATATAATCAATAGTTTCAAAATAACCTCAAAAGTGAATAAAGTACCTTAAAAATCTAAATCCATGTGACATGACTGTTTGCCTTGGTGAAATCTATTTCCACGTCAAGTGGACAGTGTAAGGAAATTTAAACTGCTACAGGAATACAATATAAGTGGTCTGGACAGGAAGTTTCCTGATATGTCAATACAGTACTGCTATTAACCCTTTTACCCCCAAAGGACGTACTGGTACGTTTCACAAAAGCTATCCCTTTACCCCCATGGACGTACCGGTACGTCCTTGCAAAAAAATGCTATAAATTTTTTTTTTCATATTTTTGATAATTTTTTGAGAAAATTCAGGCATTTTCCAAGAGAATGAGACCAACCTGACCTCTCTATGACAAAAATTAAGGCTGTTAGAGCAATTCAAAAAAAAATATACTGCAAAATGTGCTGGGAAAAAAATAACCCCCTGGGGGTTAAGGGTTGGAAATTTCCAAATAGCCTGGGGGTAAAAGGGTTAATCTCAACAGTATATAAATTTTGTTGTATCCATGCAATAAACTTTCTCCATAAATATCTTTAGGCAAGCACTAATGACAAGCTTAAAAACGAATACTGGCCATTATCGACGTATCAAATAAAACTCAACCTGTCCAATCATCTAGCCCAACCATTACATTTCCTCACTTATAATTAATGACCCAATACATTACCAGAGCATTTCACTTGGGATAATAACAATTCTTACAAAGCAATGTCCTAGATGAATTATTATATCTGCCAATAATGATCATCTAACTACAGCCAAGCCATTTGTAACCTCTCGTACAAGTCAGTACCACCCCTCCATTATTCTCATTCACACATCATAAGATTTTGTAACTAAAAATACACACTATTAATATGAAACGGCCTTATCAATTCTTCACCCACATTAACCCTTTTACCCCCAGGCTATCTGGAAATTTCCAACCCTTAACCCCCAAGGGGTTATTTTTTTCCCAGCACATTTTGCAGTATATTTTTTTTAAATTGCTCTAACAGCCTTAATTTTTGTCATAGAGAGGTCAGGTTGGTCTCATTCTCTTGGAAAATGCCTGAATTTTCTCAAAAAATTATCAAAAATATGAAAAAAATAATTTTATAGCATTTTTTTGCGAGGACGTACCGGTACATCCATGGGGGTAAAGGGATGGCTTTTGTGAAACGTACCAGTACGTCCTTTGGGGGTAAAAGGGTTAAAGCCTGATACACAATTGTCCATTGTTATTTGCGACATGACATGAAACCCATGTTTATGGATAGTTCTACATTTTGTCCTCATACGACTACAACCTTACCCTCACGCATGATAGACCCTTGACAAACAGTTCCATAAGATTAGGCTCATAGCAGACAATCCTGCCATGGTGGATAAATGCTATGCATTCAATTATTTAATAAATTAGAAGAGGAAACAATAATACTCTATCAGCCAACATAACTAGGTAATCCTACAAATTCTTTGCTACCGTATGTCCCAACAGATTGTGTTTGCCACAGCACAACATCGGAATGTGTTAGCCACAGCACAACAAGCAGTAACCAGTTTAATATCAAACTATGCTATGCAACACATTGGCAATTGAAAGGTTAACTAAACTTAGGGGCTTGTCAAAATCCAGGAAAAACTTGTGCTTACCACTTTTTCTTTTTCATAAAAGTTCGAGCTTCAAGTATAAAGTATATGAACAGTGAGGTTATGTTTACTGAAATAATTCCTTACTAGAGAAACTACTAACAGACTTGACTGACATGATTCACTACATCCATCATAATAAATACGGTACAGTACAGTATAACAACGTCTATCTAACCCTTTTCTTGTTCTTGGCTAACTACCCTCACGACTTTGTCATCAAGTTTTCCCTCGTGTACATTACAACACAGCATTCATAATCTTGTGGCATTGATACTCTTACCCTCAAAGTATGTACAAAATTATACCACCATCCATTACTTTTGCAAACAAACACCCAGTCATCAAAAGATAGAACAAGTTTCAGACTAGCATATACCCACTGAAAAATACATCCCAAACAACTGAAATGGGAACAACTATAGTTGCCTAATCTTGATCATATGGAATTCCTGAGGTATTCTACAAAATTAAATTACCTGAAGGCTTTCCTTCTGTGTATGGACTTATGCAGAGTACTGTAACTGGAACAAAATAATTTAATTTCAACCAAAAATCACTACTATGGATAAAAACAAGGACAAAAGGTCCAAATAATTTCCTTTTAAATTACTTTTCCTAATTATCAAATAAGAGATATAGGATAAACTAACCGAATAATTTTAATAATATCTCTTCACATGATGTCAAATTCTAGCCTAATAAACAAACACTACCACTTTGATATTTAAATCTTTCTTTCTCAATAAACCATGCAACATCCTTTCCTATTTTCATTTTTACATTTCAATCTTTGGGGATAAATATAGCAAAGGTGATTCTGAGCAGTAGGCATTGTTCTGAATAATAATCCAAAGCTTATTTAAAGGTTCATGAGGCAAAAATCTTCTACTGGTATTTGTATATTTTGAATGATGTAATCTACAAAAGATCTTTAGTTTTAAACGTCAACTGAATAGAAAACAAATTACCGAAGAAAGTTGATTAAATCCGGAAACCTTTTTAACTGCATTCATAAACACTGTACCGTACTACCTGGAAAGTACGATTAATCTTCATAAATCACCTGGAAAAATATATGCCTCTAAAAATGTTTTCCAGATTGTTAGTTGCCAGCATTAAAATATCCACTTACAGACATAAATCATGTAAAACCGCCCAAAGGTAAACGGCTTCCTATCACCAGTCCACAATATATGTGAGAATATGTATCCTCACCATTAAAACAAAACATTTCATGTGATATATGATGCCGATTTCTGATGCCATACTAAGACACATTAAGCGCAAGGGAGCGTTAAAATAAAAGGCGCTTAACAAGAGGTTTTTGTATCTGAAGGCATTTACTTAGATACAAGAAATTAGAAAACCAAACTAAAGCAGAAATTGGGAATAAGAAACATGAGAAACATTTTTGTGATCTAGGTTTCCTAATAGAGAAGCCTTGGCTACAGAGCAGGGTGGATAAAACTACATCCAGAAGAGTAATCAAATTGATAAAATTCTAATCGAAACACAAATCATGACCAGTAGAATCTCAGGTTATCGTACTAGTAATTTTGAATACGAGCATAAGTTTTTAATCAAATTTGTATTGGGTTATGATTGTTGCATCCGCCTGCACGGAAAAAATCATTTTACGGAAATTTTTATGGACTGGTACGAACGAGGCTATCACGCTATAGCCATACACTACTAACGCTGTGATTACCCAGGCAAGGCTTCTACAGCGAATCTATTCACTGACAATGCAAAGTCTCATTTCCGTAAAATTTCAAAGAAAAGGCAAAAGCAGCCATCTTTCGATATATTCTTTGTTGGTACTATATTTATAAAGTATTACAAACACAGGTTTGTTAAACCACTTTATCAACATATCTGTCCAGTGGCATCAATGGAAAAATTTTGCTGGCCAATAAAAGTAAGCCATGAGATTTACTTTTTCGGAAATGTTCGTACAAATAATTTCGAAAAGTTTTACATGCCTCACACCCCAGCAGTCCCTAATAAAAGCGATCAATATATACCGTTATTAGGACCAAGAGATGACGACAATCCTGACATTCCTAGGGTACAAGTTTCCAATTATCGCAAGTAAATCGGAATAGACGCGAATATTGCATAATGGATAAAGTACAGTACAAATCTTCTACATCATATGTTTGACTAAATTGGCAAAACTAAAGCTTACAGCAGCTATCATTTAACCATACACAATTAACCCTTTTACCCCAAAGGACGTACTGGTACGTTTCACAAAAGCCATCCCTTTACCCCCATGGACGTACTGGTACGTCCTTGCAAAAAAATGCTATAAAAAAATTTTTTCATATTTTTTATAATTTTTTGAGAAAATTCAGGCATTTTTCAAGAGAATGAGACCAACCTGACCTCTCTATGACAAAAATTAAGGCTGTTGGAGCAATTTTAAAAAAATATACTGCAAAATGTGCTGGGAAAAAAATAACCCCCTGGGGGTTAAGGGTTGGAAATTTCTAAATAGCCTGGGGGTAAAAGGGGTAAGATTTAGATTCATACAATACATTACTCATAGTGTACTGTGTTCCTAAAATTTTAAGTGGCTGTATATAAACCGTCATTAAGTCGAGTAGGTGCTTGGTCAAAGACAATATGTGCAGTGTCTTGAGATTTCACTCGTTGGCGTTGCCATCGAATCAACATTTATTCCGACAATGATACATTGCTGTTGTAACTTATCCGATACATGCACTGCAGGTGGCTTTTGGGAGGGTTACTGTATAATCAACCTCAAATAGTGGTATGTCCCATGATATGATAAAAAGTATCCACAAAGAATTAACAAGCCCTATGACCCTGCATGTTGCACCACAGTAATTTTGGGCTATAATTTAAATTCCTGGCCAAAGGAAGGACAAACTTATTTGTGGGGCCAACATTTCTATGAAATACATGTATATTGTAAAGTATGAACATTTTTACATACATACATACATATACCAAAAGCTTCCCCCATTTTGGGGGGCAGCCGACATTAAACAAATGAAACAAAAAAGGGGACTTCTCCTCTCTACATTCCCCCCAGCCTGACAAGGGACTCAACCGAGTTCGGCTGGTACTACTAGGGTGCCACAGCCCACCTTCCCCCGTTATCCACCAAAGATGAAGCTTCATAATGGTGAATCCCCTACTGCTGCTACCTCCCCTGTCATCCAGGGCACCAGAGGAAGCAGCAAACTACAAATTCGCTGGAAATTTACAAGGATATAAAAAATAATTCATTCTTTCAGAGACTTGGTCAGGGCAAGAAACAATTTTGGTTACCATAACCTTTACATTGGATATTTTTTTAAGTTTGACAAGATCCCTATATAAGATTTGTTCCTAGTGCTCATTTACTAGCCCTTGGGTCCGACTTACTGATTAAGAGGTCGAGAGATACTGTTCTTTTATTGCTATCTGAAATTCAAATTTATAGTATAATGCTAGTTTTAGTCTAATTTTGAAGCTGATTACAGTATTGTACAGTACAGTAATAGTACTCTCTGTAATTAGTTTTTAAAAAATTACTGGACTGTAAGTATGAACTAAAAACGGAGCTTCAATCCTCTGAGTGGCAATGGCCGCGTTCTAAATGCGATTTTCCCGCACCATTGAATGCATTTTACGGTGGGTTATTACCAATTTTTTCTCTATTTAAGTATATGAAAATTTTACAAAATGGGTAAAATCACACATTTAGGAATTTATTCCGATATATGATATGACAAATTCGTAGATAATTTGTACTATTCCCTAACTAATACAAACATTTAGTTATTTATATATGGATATATCTTTCGGCCGAGCTGGAAGGTAGATAATTAGCCTTATGGTGCAATAATAAACTTAGGGAGGAAGCTAATTAGCCTTATGGTGCAATAATAAAACTTTTTATAAAGTTCTGTCCATACCAGTTTTTGTGCCAAGAAGAGTTGAAAAAAAAAAAAGACAGCTTGAATATAAAATTATTTGGCGAGTGGTTCGTACACAAAAGATTAATATCCTGTACACTGATAACAAATTTCTTAACCTTTTTACCCCCAAAGGACGTACTGGTACGTTTCACAAAAGCCATCCCTTTACCCCCATGGACGTACCGGTACGTCCTTGCAAAAGAATGCTATAATTTTTTTTTTCAAATTTTTAATAATTTTTTAGAGAAAATTCTGGCATTTTCCAAGAGAATGAGACCAACCTGACCTCTCTATGACAAAAATTAAGGCTGTTAGAGCAATTTAAAAATAAATATACTGCAAAATGTGCTGGGAAAAAAATAACCCCCTGGGGGTTAAGGGTTGGAAATTTCCAAATAGCCTGGGGGTAAAAGGGTTGTAACCATGATAAATAAGCAACATCATCTAAAACAAAACAGACACACATACAGTATACGAGAAAACGGGCAAATCTCAAATTTTATGGAAACAACGACACACTTACCATATCCCAAACTAGGTTAGGTTAGGATGTTTTCTAAAGATGTTAACACTATAAAAAATTCATTGCATTATAATTTTGCTAAATAATTTCTGGTTGCATAACCAATTATATTCTGGGGATTTTAAAAAGAGCGAAAAGGAATCTTAGGATGATAGCACTGTAGGGAGTTGGTAGAAAGATTATTTTATGCACAGGTACAGTGAAACAGAAAAAAATGATGAAAATGCAAGATAACAGAAAGAGGAGTACTCTACTGTACTAAGCAATATAGCTACTGGAAAAGGGTCACGTTCCAAATTTAAGTGTTACATTAACCCACTTATCCTGTCTTCAACAATATTTGTTACAATAATATGAATTTTCTAAATTTTTTGTACACAAAATCTGTAAGGAAGAAATTTGTACCATGATTTCTATATTTGGATTCACACACAGGGTACTTTTAGATGTACAATTGGCTAAATTGCAATACCATACACAAACGAAAATCTTAATTGACTCCAAAATAGAGCCCAAGGTTCGACCAATTCTTGGAAATCAACAATTTCAATCCAAATTGCAGTAGAATCCACAAAACAGACACCCATACTATATAACTGCAATAGAACCTACAAAACAGTCACCCATACTATATAACTGTAATAGAATCTACAAAACAGACACCCGTACTATATAACTGCAATAGAATCTACAAAACAAGACACCAATACTATATAACTACGACTGAATCTACAAAACAGGCACCCGTACTATATAACTGCAATAGAATCCACAAAACAGACACCAATACTATATAACAACTGAATCTACAATACAGACACCCATACTATATAACTACGACTGAATCTACAAAACAGACACCAATACTATATAACTGCAGTAGAATCCGAAAAACAGGCACCCGTACAATATAACTGCAATAGAATCCACAAAACAGACACCAATACTATATAACTACACCTGAATCTACAAAACCGGCACCCGTACTAAACAAATTCTAAAATAACATTCTTAATCTATTTGAACCCATCTCACTATCCAATTAGGTTTGATATCTAACAAAATAAATCCCAATATCTAATTTTTTAGCAATTAACAATTTCTATAAAATTTTAGTTTACCACAATTCAAACCACATGCCAAGAGGAAAATGACCACTTTAGGGTTTAATATGAAACACAAATACATTAGGTAGCTGGAAACCAGCACCCTAAGCCAGACATGTCACACAATTCTTCATCAACAATTACGTAGGCTATCAGGGAACCACAATGAGAGGGGGTGCATGCAGCATTTCTCAAGAATACAGTATCATATGTAATGCAATGAACAATCAGTAAGAGCAGATATTACTAATTACAGTATTAATGGAATTACAGGTAACGAAATATCGTATTTGGGGGTCTTCAGATTTCGCGGTATTTTCGAAATTTCCCGAAAATCCGCAATATGTATATATATATGGGTTATGGAAAAACCCCGCGAAGTGGTGAATCCGCGATGGTCGAACCGCGAAGTAGCGAGGGTTCACTGTACACTGGATTATTAAATGTGAGAAAATTACCTTTTGTATTTCATTTTCATACAATGCAGTATTGTACATGAATGGTAAAATGACACTACGAGTACCACAGGTTTAATTGGATGTTATGGCTACTTATATCGGACTGTAAGGGGATTGCAATCATTATTCATAGCTTATTAAGAACATCATTTTATCATTTGAATGGGGAGAAATGATATTTTCATAAAATAAATTTTTGAATATACTTACCCGCTGGTTATATAATGGCTAAAGTCCCTGGGGCGTCCAGGGACTTTAGCCATTATATAACCAGCGGGTAAGTTTTATATTTAAAAATGTAAACTAACCTAACCTCAGCAAGGACGCAGTTTTCTACTTATTATTATTATTACTAGCCAAGCTACAACCCTAGTTGGAAAAGCAAGATGCTATAAGCCCAAGGGTTACAACGGGGAAAAATAGCCCAGTGAGGTAAGGAAATAGGGAAATAAATAACCGATTAGAAAAAATTAACAATAAAATATTTGAAAACAGTAACATCAAAACAGGAATTGAAGCACCCCAGACCCCAAGCATAAACAAATTAAAACAGGTTTCATGCACAGGGAGATGCCGCAAGAATTCTTTGAAACGTAATTCATACAAATGGACGAAATCCACCGAAACGACGTAAGTTAATTCTCTGGATCTTCGATTCGGCCATTCTCCTAAATAATTAATTTAACAAATACATACAAAAAAAATATTCAATTCATAAAGACTAAATTTAGGCAGTATCCTGCGATGGTAAGGACCCCAATTGATAAACGTGACCATGTTCCTTCTCCTCTTCACAGCCATTTACATTCGCGACATTATATCATATATACATGCAAAATTAATCAGATAACTCATACTTGGACCATTTCAATATCATTAAGTCAAAAATTGAAGTACAGTATAGTACCTTGAATCCGTTTTATGTAAAATGACTACCAGCAATTGCTTGACGCAAACCATCTAGGTTAGGTTAGATTTTTGCGATAGCCTGCAAAGTTCCTATAGAGATTACCATCAGATTCAAATGACTTTTACATTAATCGCCATATTGTCTTCAGAAATCCAGTTCGGCTTAAAAACCAATACGTTACCATTCCCTACGTCGCACCAAATCATTTAACTCTCATCTTACACGAGAGATTTCATAAAAAGCTAACGAAAAAAGCGTTGTCATTTGTCATACCTAATGACAATGCCATTAGCATATGAAATTTTCCTAGCGATTATTTCATTACGTCACAGCGAATTATTTAAAATAACTGATGATAGAAATTTCATGGTGCTGTTCTAACTAAGATAAATCCTGCATTTAATTTTCCTCCAAAAACTGACAATTGAATAGGCCTTCATGAGTTTCATATCAAACCACTTTAACTCGTCTAGAGAGGCCTATTACAATTGCAAAATTTGGCCTAAAACTATTTTTAGAAAAAGCTAACTCAGGCAAAAATAGAACTATTGTATTCTATAGAACAAGATTCGGAGCCTTTGTATATCAGCGGCCAGTTCCTCACGCGTTCATTAAAAATGGACATCAACTGACCTAAACTTTCCCCCCCTAACGTAACCTACAAGCCGTGTCCTTGCCTACTTACCTGAAGGGGGGGGGTAACGCCCCCTGCGACCCCCCCTTACACTGCCGTATTCTAAGTTAGACATAATAATACATACAAGTGGCCGCTATTATACACACACACCCAAGATTCTTTTAAAACTACTGTATTTTCACAAGGTGTACACTATTCTACTACATAACACTTGCGATCTAGTTACGACGTAACCTAAGCAATGCCATTATCTATGTAGGATGCAAATCAACTCACCGGAAATTGAAGAAGATCGCGTGGGAAGCAACCATCGTCGACACCTGTGATCTCGAAGGATGGGGGATGGGGGAAGGGACCAGCTTTTCCTGGATAGCTTGTCGAACGTCGGAAGTTCTTCATCATCATGGATGGCGTGTTGGGTAGGTTCGTCTTGCGGGCCACCGACGACATACCACCTAAATTATGACTTAGGGGGTTCATACCGGCCACGTTGCCCCTACCTCTTGTCGACCACGAACTCATCCCCGGCAGGGAAGGGCCAGAGCCAGGACCACCTCCTGGGCCTCCGCCAGAATTCCCTTGAGGGGACGGTCCAGGGGACCAAGCGCTGCCCTGTGATCCGAGCCCGGATGACCAGGACGGCGAGTACTTGTTGGGAAGGAAGGGAGCCTGGGGTCCAGGCGCTGCCGCAGGACCCAGCGACTGTGGAGGCCTAGCCTGACCTGGAAAGTTTGGGGTACCTGCCTGCTGCATATTTCTCCGTTGTTGTGGGTTCTGAGGTCCTAGACCCAACTGTGGACCGAGACCAGTTCCGAATAAGGGCGAGGGTCCCCCAGCTCCGCCAGACCCACCTGGGTTGTTGGGACCCAGACCCGGGAAAGCCAAGGACCCGTTGATCGTGGGCATGCCGGAGTGAAGCAGGGTATCTTCCACGGACGGAGGCGACCACAGGGAGGCCACCGAGGAGGCTAAAGATGCAGGTAACGCTGCAGGCTCCACTAGTCCTCCTCCACCTCCGCCTCCGGGGCCACCACTTACAACTCCTGAACCTGGTCCTCCACCACCTGCTGCAGCTGCAGCCGCTGCCGCTGCGGCTTGGGCGGCTGCGGCGGCCGCTGCTGCTACTGAGGGCACTCCTCCAGATCCTGGAGGACCTAAAACAGATGGTCCAGGAGCAGTGCCTGAACCTAAGGTGCCAGGTAAGGTGCCGGGTGCACTGCCACCTACACCAGTCACTGTGCCAGACTCGCCATTCGTCTTATTTTCATCTTCGTTATTATTGTGTTGTTGCTGCTGTTGCTGGTCTTCAGGGCCACCGTCAACTCCTCCGCCCGCAGAAGAAGACTTTCCCCCACCCTGTTCCACCACCACCAGGCAGTCATCTTGCATTTTTGACTTGCTGTTAGTGATGTCTGTCGCACTAGAGTAAAACACGCCGCTGGGTGTTGACGTGTTAATAACGTACGTTTCCGTACTTATGGAACTTACGGACGTAGAGTTGTTGTATTTAAAATCCCCCATGTATGACTTTCTGTTTTACGGAACTAGTATATATACACTCATGGGGGGTTTAGCGTTGCACAGGAGCTATCTCACATCTGCTCTCTCTCTCTCTTCCCCCTCGGACACAACTTCTCGAGTGACGTTCCAATAATATCGAATATGCGCAGAAACTGCAGACGATGCTATTCTATGTCATAATAATTAAATATTTTTCCATTTTAATATTATTAAAATATTATAATTACTACATTTATTACGATAAATTTATAACTATTGTTTATACTCCTTTTTATTTACCTACAATAAGAACCACACTTTATTTAAAAGAGGTTACTTTTCTTGATGAAATTTCATGAAACATGATCGTAGAATATCTATTGCCGTCTAAATTGATATAATGTTCCTTATAATGAGATAACCAAATGGTTGTGTGGCCATAAAATTATTTAGAGTATATTTTATATCAATTATCGACATAATATTGTGTTCTACGTCCTCAAAAATATGAAAATCGATACCCAGCCGGGCCTGATAGTCGATGCTCAGCTGTTCGCTTTACCATCAGCTGACGGCCCACAACACTCCTACTTTGGGGGGTACAGAGGGAGGGTCAAGGCTGAAAAGGATTTCAGATAGGGATTAGATATATCTTTATTGATCCTAAATAGTACTAAAGTAAACAGAATTGATACAAAAAGGGGTATTTAGAATAGTTTTTAAATAGGAAATGTAAATTCAAACTAAACCATTCCTTCAATAGATATTTCTAAAAATATTTCATTAAGCATTTATGGTAACTTGATTGACGAGTTCACGGGCGTAATAATTGCCAATGTTAGGATAACATTTCAAATTGTTTCGCAAATTCTTTAATGCAGCGTCCTGTCAATGACGTGGGCAGGAAAAGAATTCCTGCATAACCAGAAGGGGGGTTATCACCTGCAGTCAAAACTTTCGCCTTACGAATAATTCATTCCGGGTCAGTTACGCCAATGAGTTATCGATCAGGTGGAGAATATACTAACTCCTTGTGGTTTCCCGGCGATTCTGCAAGGGGCAGTCAACCCACACTCTAGCTTCTCCAGATTCTATGCTTTCACATACAGACACACACACACACGGCACATGACCGTAAGCCGGTAAAATGATACAAGTCTTACGCCATTTCCAAATTTTCCACGGCCTCCTGTACTGCACATGAAGCACCGGTTGCATTGCATTTAAACTCGCCCTACATTGCTGGAATACCGAGGTAGAACGGGCTCGGTCTGGACGTACGATCCTTTAAATATCTTGCAGAGAATCCCTGAGTTGCAATCACTGACACTGTCGTAAAAACGTTATGGTTCGTGACATTTATTCTTTTTAATGGAGTGGGTATATCAACTTTGTCGGGGTTCGAGAATGAGAGCTATTAACCGCTGACTTTAATCTATATGCAACTCGAAAAAGGTAGATTAGCTCAATTGCAGGGCAATATAAGTGGGGATAATTATGGAAATAAATGTAATGGTGGTGACAGTAGTAGTACAACGATTATATGGATTCTACTGATATTGTTATGATAAATGACACTAAGTATATACAATATGTACCGTATAATATATATATATATATATATACATATATATATATATATATATACACATACATACATACATACACACACACACATATATATATATATATACAAATATATATATATATATATATATATACTATAAATATATATATATATATATATATACACACAAACATATATATACATATATATATATATATATACACACAGCAAACATATATATACATATATATAATACACACAAACATATATATATATACATATATATATACACAAACATATATATATATATATATACATATATATATATATATATATATAGACAACAGATAAATAGCACTAACATTTTCCATGACGCAGAGAAAAGAATAGTCCTGGCTATTTATACGAAAATAAATAGTTATTTTGCATATGATACACGTAGTATTTATCAACTAAGAGAAATGAAATATAAGAAACCAATCGTGCCAATGTTTATAATAGAACAATAACTAGATTTAAAAACTTACAGGTAGTAAAACTGGTTTGAACTTACTGACTTGTAAAATCGAGCGAGCGTCTGTTCCAACACACACATACACACGAACAAATGTAGATGCACAATCTAAGTCTTTATTCGTCCTTATCATCTGTTATCTTCTTCTCTTCTTCCTATTCTTCTTCTTCGTTTTTTCTTCCAATTCACGTCAGCATCATTAGCTCCACTTTTCAGTTGGGTCACTTCTTTATGTCCAAGTGTTTTTTTTTTTTAAATGTTGAGGAAAAAGAAAAGAGAAGTTAGTAAATCAACATGTCTAAACCAACCATTTATTCATATATATATATATATATATATATACATACTGTATATATACATACACACACACACACACACATATATATATATATATATATATTCTTTACGGAGAATGACTGGGAATTGAGAGAGAGAGAGAGAGAGAGAGAGAGAGAGAGAGAGATCTGTGTATGCAATATATACTTATCTTATAAAGAAGTCGTAATAATAGCAATATTAAATGCGTACAAGTGTTGCATTTTAATTAAACCAATAATTTGTTATTACATTTAAAAGCTTCATCTTCTGCCTGTCTGTATGTCTGTCGATCCCTCCATCATAATTCCAAGTCACTGAGGAATAACTGGAAATGATCTCGCGGATAAAATGAACGAAATTCTTACATCTTTTATATTTGAGGAATTTACACGGAGATATAAGTCACCCGAATGTCTGAAGAAGATAAAGATGCGTATTTAAAACCATTACACGTCCTGGAAATAAATAAATATATATATATATATATATATATATATATATATATATATATTCGAAAGACACTATTTAAGTAAGCTCTTAATTATTAAGGAGCAAGAAAGTGAAACATGGCGTATTAAAACCGTAGAGTATTGGCCAGGTCTTTCTAAATTAAAGTTTTGTATGAACCTTACCTTTTATATTTGTTTTAAAGATCTTTTTATCTAAATTTCTAGTTTTGTAAAATTCTTATATTTTATATTTTTAATATATAATAAATAAATAGATGCGAATTTAATCAACTTCATTGATAATATTACACATTTCATGAAAAAAATAAACTGGAATCTTTTATACTAAAGCTAGAAGTGACTCGAGTATCAAATCCACCCAGATTAACTTGCTTGTAACAATCTCTTACTAAAGGATTACATCTTTCCCTAGACATTTTCATTGGTTATTTTTTTCAATTCGCATTTTTTTACTTTATAGTTATTTCTACGAAAGTACTGCAGTTAATTCCACTCAACTCAACAATACTGCAATTCTTGTCCCACCGAAAGACGAAAGGAATTTAGAAAATACCATTAGATAAAGATGTTCCTTCCTTGGCAGGATTCGAACTTACACTCGATGGAGAGAGTGGGGGATATTTTCATGCTCGAATCCAACCAGGAGATAAAAAGCAAGCTTTTCATCTATATCCTCTTTTGGATTTGAGTCTTCCAGTGGAAAAAAGTGTATCCCAAAAGTGTTAGACAACCAAATTGAGAAGTCACAAATACAACTTCTAGTGAAAATAAATGGTTAAAATGGTCTGGTTTCAGTATTAACTGAAGAGATACGCACCAGAACGTCAGATGGACAAGTCCAGCATTTACACTGTGGTGCCAAACACAGCAGTAACCTCTCCAGTCAATAACATAAACTCACAGTCCAATGCTGGGATCTATCTGCTGTTGTGTGAATGTAAGGCGAACATGTTACCACTGCACTAGCACTGGGCTATACTTTACTTGAGAAGGTATGGACATGTAGTGCGAACTACACTGTTAAAAATTTGCATTATAGAATGGTAAAAGTCTGGCAACATTTATTTCAGGATTTTTACCATTTTAAAAAGGTTACATTGACGTAAAATAATATTAGGTTCACCAACCCGTTAAAAATAATAATAAAGTAAGGTAAGATTACGGTCGCCTGTATTTTACTGAAATACGGTTGAGAACAGTATATTTTTACGGAAAATTTCCTATAAAAATTACGTTTTTTTTTCTAACAGTGTAGTTAGGAGAAGGGGATGAAGATCATTGGGCGGAACTTTTAGGCATAGAAGGCCATGAGAGAGGCAAGGGATTAGAGGGCGTGATCAAACGAAGGAGGCTTTGAAGAAGAAGGACTTGGGAGAAGAAGAAGAAATGAAGGCAACCGACCCCATTCTATAGGGATGATGATGGAGATTAAGTTGAAGGTCCTTTTAATTGTGTCCTTTTGGCCTGTGCTACTTAAGGACGCCTGCTAGCGTCTGAAATTTGAAATAAAAGCCAAAAGTCTATCGTCCAATGAGCGTTAGTCTTTCGAAGCCAGAAACTGAAAAAAAAATATCACTGGTAACTAAATTATTCATTGTTAACGAAAGTGGTGCTTGATTTTACCAGGGTTCAAGGGTCCTCAAATCTCAAAGCATTTTGAATATTAATGAGACGTAATTGGGGGGCGCATGACTGTACTTGTATGCGTGTATGTGTATGTGTATGTAGCAATCATAGTGAGTGCATGTGTACAAATATCTGGATTATTATTCTGAATTAGCTAAATAATTATTGTACTTTTATACATAAAAACTTTTTAACTGTCATGCAGAGTATAGCACGCATAAATGCATATACATATAATGTCATCTTTATGAGGATTTATTATGCATATATTCGTATATACACATATAAAGCGATATTCGTATATAATACCACAACAATCTAACTCCAAACCCTTAAAGTGTATAAACCTTTAAGAACAGATGTCTTCCACTGTCTTGGGTTAGAGTTCTCTTGCTTGAGGGTACACTCGGGGACACTATTCTAACTTGTTTCTCTTCCTCTTGTTATTTTGGAGTTTTTATCCTCTTGTTATTTTCATGTTATTATAGTTTATATATGAAAGATTTATCTTAATGTTATTAATGTTTTTAAACTTCTCTTGTAGTTAATTTCACCATTTCCCTTCCTCACTGGGCTATTTTCCCTATTGGAGCCCCTGGGTTTATCATCATCATCTCCTACGCCTATTGACGCAAAGAACCCCGGTTAGATTCGCCAGTCGTCTCCATCTTGGGTTTTTAATTCAATACTTCTCCAGTCATCACCTCCTACTTCGCGCTTCATAGTCCTCAGCCCTGTAGGCTGGGTCTTCCAACTCTTCTAGTGCCTTATGGAGCCCATCTGAACGTTTAGTGAACTATTCTCTTTTGGGGAGTACGAAGAACATACCCAAACAATCTCCATTACCCCTCATCATGATGCTTATAGCATCCTGCTTTTCCAACTAGGGTTGTAGGTTAGCATTTAATAATAATAATAATAATAATGATAATAATAATAATAATAATAATGTTGTGCGCATGCATGTATGTTTGCAAGAGGCAAACCCGAGCAAATTCTCGTTACTCTTCTCTTTTCGGCCCAATTAAGAGACGTCTTACTTCGTAATTCCTATGCGATGTTCTCATTTGGGCCACGTAGCCCGTGATAAGTGCTGTGACATCGGAGCTTTGACAAAATTTCCTCCAGGAATTATCACGGGAAGATAAAGAGGAGGAAGATTTATGCGAAGCAAAAAAGGTTAAATGCTCAGGAATCGTCGAGGGATTTAAGAAGAGGAAGATGTGTTGACAAGGTGCGTTCGTTGCTATGCGAAACGAAAAAATTAACGGTCGTCGATTTGTTTTAATGCTCAAAACTGTGAGAAATTAGGTTAATCTGAGAGAGAGAGAGAGAGAGAGAGAGAGAGAGAGAGAGAGAGACCTTGGAATTAGACCGAAGTAGGGATAAACAGCTCAACATAAAAGTCGGACAAACATAAGCACACGAACCAGACAGATATAGACGGATAAACAGCCATCCAAATGACAGACAAAAAACAAAAACACAGAGTCAAGAGAGAACCAAACGCAAACAAGAAGACAGCAGCGAATTCACATACAAAGCGACATCAGTACAGAGTTCTGCCAAGCAAACAGACTGACCATAGACCCACCAAACGCTCCCACCCCCCCTTCCCCACCTCCGAGGGCAATAAATACCTCAGCCCAAGGCAGGTAATCCACCTCGACCCGATGATGTCCAGCCTGACAGATGTCCAGATGTCCAGCATCTCCTCGCATCTCTGGCTCTGGATATGGAAATGAAGCGAGACAGAGAGCCATATTCTAAGGTCTGGATGACCTCTCGAACATTGCCTGCTACTCTGGCAGAAGAACCCCTCCCCCCCTCTCTCTCTCTCTCTCTCTCTCTCTCTCTCTCTCTCTCTCTCATTGGACGTTATAATGCCCTTTTTATAATACTTCTTTCGCGATGTATTTCCATGTATATATTACTTCTGTGTGTATGAATAGTAATCTTAAGATTATAAAAACACTTCTATCGCAATGTATATCCATGTATATATTATTTGTGTGCATGAATGATAATATTAAGATTGTAAACAACACTTCTATCGCTATGTATATCCAAGTATATATTATTTCTGTGTGTATGAATAGTAATCTTAAGATTATAAACAACACGTTTATACTTGCCGTCGTTCAGCCCTGGACATAGCTTTCTGTCCGCCGGTCATTATTTAAATATGCACAATTACGCAAGATAGTTATCCGTGATCTAGGTAGGAAATGACGTCACTACGGTCAATGCTTCTCATCTTAACCCTCTTTTGACATTCCTACAAGATAAAAGATGAAGAATATATGAAAGAATGATCAAAATTGACCCTTGATTTTGTAATCCCTGAACTATATATTATTATAATTACTTGCTAAGCTACAACCCTAGTTGGGAAAGCAGGATGCTATAAGCCCAGGGGCCCCCAACAGGGAAAATATCCCAGTGAGGATAGGAAACGAGGAAAAATAAAATCTTTAAGAGTAACAACATTAAAATAGATATCCTATATAACGTATAAAAACTTCAACAAAACAAAAGGATGAGAAAATAGATAGAATAGTGTGCCCGAGTGTACCATCAATCAAGAGAACTCTAACCCAAGACAATGGAGTTGCAAAGACAATAAGCATGACTTTAGATACCCGTAAAAATTAAATAAAATCAAGCGTTATGGTCTAAGAGATTCCATATTGTTGTTTAACCTTTAATGAGATCCAAATAAGTATATAATTAGATTCAATTCCCGGGTTTATGCATTTATAGTTGTCTATTATCTGTCTCGTCAGCAAGAGAATAATCATTATATTCCTTGGCTAAGCTTTCTTCTATATTACAGTATACTATCGCTGATCTAGTAGATACTTGACTCGGGTGCATCGTACCCAGAAATTATGTAGAATATATATATATATATAAATATATATATATATATATATATATATATACATATACATTATATATATATATATATATATATAAATATATATATATATATATAAATATATATACATATAAATATATATACACATATAAATATATATGAATATATATAAAAAATATAAATACATACATATATATATATACATATAAATATATATATATACATACAAAATTTATATATATATGTATATATACGTATATATATAAATATATATATATACGTATATATATATACATATACATATAATATATATATATATATATATATATATTTATATATACCTATAAATATATGTATACATATATATATTATATATATATAATATATATATGTATATATCATATATAAATTATGTATGTATATATATATATATATGTATATATATATATACCTATAAATATATGTATACATATATATATTATATATATAATATATATATGTATATATCATATATAAATATGTATGTATATATATATATATATATATGTATATATATATACATATATACATATAAATATATATATACCTATAAATATATGTATACATATATATATGTATATATATATATATGTGTGTGTGTGTGTGTATATATATATAATATATATATGTATATATTATATATAAAATATAATATATATATGTATATATTATATATAAATATGTATATATATAATATATATGTGTGTATATATATGTATATGATATATACACATAAATGAATAGACATAGAAATAAAAGATGGTAACTGCAAAGTCGATCCCTGATAGCGTCGCCTCTCTATCAATTTGCATTTCCGTTAAAGATGAACTGTATGGACGTGACTCCTCTGTCACGGAAGATACTTTATTGCCTCTTTGAACCCAGGTTATCTTATTGATGATTTATGGAAATGTACACTAGCCATATGCATATAAGTATATATATATATATATATACACATATGCGTATATATATGTATATTAATATGTATATGTATATTATATATATATATATATATATATAGTGTGCGCTGGTGTTGTACAGTATATACTGTATATATATATATATATATATACACATATATATATATACATATACTATACTATATATATATATGTACGTATATTTATATTTGTATATTATATATATATATATATATATATTATATATATATATATATAATATATATATATATATATATATGCATATATATGTGTTTGTATATATATATATATATATATATATATTTATGTATGTATGAATATGAACATAGATATATACACACGTGTATGAGTGCGTAATTCCCAATATTTTTTGTGAATGAACGCAAAATAACCCATAGTCTAATATGTGAAGGATCTAATTTAATGTAGTTATTGTTCTTAAATTGTTCTTGTTGTTTATTTCCTTATATCTTTTCCTTACTGGGCTATTTTCCCTGTTGGAGCCCTTGGGCTTATAGAATTCTGATTTTCCAAGTGGGGTTGTAGCTTAGCAAATAATAATAATAATAATAATGATAATGTACAGAGTATGAAACACTATCACAATGTTAGTGTGCACAAAGTAATGGTCTCTTTTTTTACAAAAAAAATTATAAATTACGTGAGTCGAAGGATGTGTTAAACTTAACTCAAAGTAATTTATAATTTTTTGTACAAAAGTGACCATTTCTTTGTGCACACTAACATTGTGATGATAATAATAATAACAATAATGATAATGATAATAATAATTATAATAATAATAATAATAATAATAATAATAATAATAATAATGTCCATATGTTCCATTATTATTATTATTACTAGCCAAGCCACAATCCTAGTTGGAAAAGCAAGATGCTATAAGCCCAAGGGCTCCAACAGAGAAAAATAGCCCAGCGAGGAAAGGAAATAAGGAAGTAAATAAATGATGAGAATAAATTAACAATATTTCATTCTAAAAACAGTAACAGCGTCAAAACAGATATGTCCTATATAAACTATTAACAACGTCAAAAACAGATATGTCATATATAAACTAAAAAAAGACTCATGTCATCCTGGTCACATAAAAACATTTGCTCCAGCTTTGAACTTTTGAAATTCTACTGATTCAACTACCCGATTAGGAAGATCATTCCACAACTTGGTAACAGCTGGAATAAACCTTCTAGAATACTGCGTAGTATTGAGCCTTATGATGGAGAAGGCCTGGCTATTAGAATTAAACTGCCTGCCTAGTATTACGATGTGTAATAATAAAGTGGTCTCATTGATTTTACACCAAAGAAAATGCTTAAACTACCAAGATGATAGACTCTCGAGAGTGCCTCAATCACTCATTCATTTAGTAATAGCAAATTGTCTTCAAGAACTTGTAATAAACATTAAGAATGTACTGGAAGTAGCGATAATCGTCATATAGTCATTCATGTAATGAATTCAGAGGCCCTTGGGAAGAGTATTAAGATTATATGTAAACGAAATTTAAAGGAACAATGTTATCGGAATTGGGAAAAAGGACAAAATGAGTAGAATTCGTAAAGGTTTTAAAGGCCACTCCGCCTCCTCCTCCTCCTCCTCCTCCTCCTCCTCCTCCTCCTCCTCCCCTCCTCCTCCCCTCCTCCTCCTCCCCCTCCTCCTCCTCCCCCTCCTCCTCCCCCTCCTCCTCCTCCTCCTCCTTCTCTTCCTCCTCCTCCTCCTCCTCATCATCATCATCATCATCATCATCATCATCATTATTATTATTATCATTATTATTGTTGTTACTATCATTACTATTATTACAATTATATTATTATATTATATTATTATCATTATTATTACTTTTACAATTATTACTATTATTATTATTATTATATTGTTATTTTTATTATTATTATTATTATTATTATTATTATTATTATTATTATTGTTGTTATTATTATTATTATTATTATTATTATTATCATTATTATTATCATTATCATTACTATTATTACTTGCTAAGCTACAACCCTAATTGGAAAAGTAGGATACTATAAGCCCAGGGGCTCCAACAGGGAAAATAACCCAGTGAGGAAAGGAAACCAGGAAAATAAAATATCTTAAGAACAGTAACAACATTGAAATAAATATTTCCTAAACAACCTAATTTCTAAGAACTTTAACAAATCAAGAAGAGAAATATGAACATTATAAAGTTGAGACGACAGGATTTTTATTTATGGATTCTGGAACAAGGGACCCGGTACTGGGACCCGGTACTGGGACCATGAAGACCATTCAATAACGAGGGGCAGCTTAAAGGATGTGGGACCGTAGGTAAAATAAAAGACCAAAAAGTGGGTGCACTGAATACGTAATTCATTGGGTAAGAACTAATTAAATGAACTGCGGGATTTTGAAATAAACTCGCTTTATTATTATATTATATTATTATTATTATTATTATTATTATTATTATTATTATTATTATTATTATTATTATTATTATTATCATTATTATTATTATTATTATTATTACTAGCCAAGCTACAACCCTAGTTGGAAAAGCAAGATGCTATAAGCCCAGGGGCTCCAACAGGGAAAAATAGCCCAGTGAGGAAAGGAAATAAGGAAATAAATAAATGGAGAACAAATTAACAATGAATCATTCTAAAAAAAGTGACAACGTCAAAACAGACATGTCACATATAAACTATTAACAACATTATTATTATTATTATTATTACAATCCAAGCTACAACGCTAGTTGGAAAAGCAAGATGCTATAAGCCCAGGGGCTCCAACAGGGAAAAATAGCTCTGTGAGAAAGGAAATAAGGAAATAAATAATGAAGAGAACAAATTAACAATAAATCATTCTAAAAACAGTAACAACGTCAAAACAGACATGTCACATATAAACTATTAACAACATCAAAAACAAATATGTCATAAATAAACTTTAAAAAGACTCATTTGCTCCAACTACAGATTGAATAAGGCAGCGTTAATTAGATTAAGAGAATCAGATTTATTTTTCTTATTATAAAGCTTGATTAGGTCATTTACTTAGCTGGCACTTTAATTATAAAGGATACTACTTAATTTGGTAAATGATTTATGGAAATAAGTATTTAAGAAATAATCAAGATTTCTCAAATAAGTATTAAGAAATATTCAGAAATTCTCCTATGAGGAAAGTAAATTACTTGATTGTTAGAAATGATTTTAATTAAAAAGAAAGATAACATATAATATAAACTTTAGATTCGAATGAAAATCTTAATTCAGAAAAAAAATATTCTACGAAATAGATTCTTGAAACAAAGACTTAATTAATAAAAAGGTAATTGTTTCAAAATGTTCCCAAAAATTGTGAGAGAAAAGAGTTGATACAAAGACTTAATTAATAAAAAGGTAATTGTTTCAAAATTTTCCAAAAATTGTGAGAGAAAAGAGTTGATACAAAGACTTAATTAATAAAAAGGTAATTGATTCGAAATTTTCCAAAAATTGTGAGAGAAAAGAGTTGATACAAAGACTTAATTAATAAAAAAGATAATTGTTTCAA
This sequence comes from Palaemon carinicauda, assembly GCF_036898095.1. NCBI lineage: Eukaryota > Metazoa > Arthropoda > Malacostraca > Decapoda > Palaemonidae > Palaemon > Palaemon carinicauda. The sequence goes on along the minus strand of NC_090766.1, from coordinate 6,028,549 downwards.
AATGTTCCCAAAAATTGTGAGAGAAAAGAGTTGATACAAAGACTTGATTAACAAAAAGGTAATTGTTTCAAAATGTTCCCAAAAATTGTGAGAGAAAAGAGTTGATACAAAGACTTAATTAATAAAAATGTAATTCAAAATTTTCCAAAAATTGTGAGAGAAAAGAGTTGATACAAAGACTTAATTAATAAAAAGGTAATTGTTTCAAAATTTTCCAAAAATTGTGAAAGAAAAGAGTTGATTATTTCTACAATCAAGAAATTCATCAGAGGTGATGACTCTCAACAAAGAAGTAAAGATGAGAACCAACACAATTTCTCTGCCGTCAAGTTCCAGGGAAGTCCGTGTTCTTCATTACAAGCTTATTAAACTCAGAAGAGGAGGTGCTGGAGGAGGATATAGAAGAGGAAGAGGCAGAGGAAAAAGGAAGAGAGGGTGAGCAGGAAGAAGAAAGATATATAGTAGGAGGAGGAGGAGGAGGAAGAGGAAAAAGGAAGAAAGGGTAAGCAGGAAGAAGAAAGATATATAGTAGGAGAAGGAGGAGGATAATGAAGGGCAGGAGTAAGAGGAGGAGGAGGAGGGAAAATGAAAGAGATTATAAGAGGAGGAGTAGGAGGAGGGAGAATGAAAGAGATATAAGAGGAAGAGGAGGAGGGAAAATGAAAGAGATATAAGAGGAGGAGGAGGAGGAGAGAGAATGAAACAGATATAAGAGGAGGAGGAGGAGGAGGGAAAATGAAAGAAATATAAGAGGAGGAGTAGGAGGAGGAATAGGATGGGGAGGAATAGGAGAGGAGGAATAGGATGGGGAGGAATAGAAGAGGAGGAATAGGAAGAGGAAGGAAGATGAGTAAGAAGAGGAGGGGGAAGAGGATGGAGAAAAATATAAAAGAGGAGGAAGAGGAGAACGAACAAGAGGCATGAAAGGAAGAGGAGAAAGAACTAGATGAAAGGAAGAGGAGGAAGGATAGAAGGCATAAAAGGAAGAGGAGGAAAAATAGGAGGCATAAAAGAAAGAGGAAGAAGATTAAGGGGCATAAAAGGAAGAGGAGGAAGAAAAGGCATAAAAGGAAGAGGAGGAAGATTAAGAGGCATAAAAGAAAGAGGAAGAAGAATATGAGGCATAAAAGGAAGAGGAGGAAGATTAGGAGACAAAAGGAAGAGGAGGAAGATTGGGAGACATAAAAGGAAGAGGAAGAAGAATAGGAGGCATAAAAGGAAGGAGGGGGAATAGAAGGCATAAAAGGAAGAGGAGGGAGATTAGGAGACAAAAGGAAGAGGAGGAAGATTAGGAGGCATAAAAGGAAGAGGAGGAAGATTAGGAGGCCTAAAAGGAAGAGGGGGAAGATTAAGAGGCCTAAAAGGAAGAGGAGGAAGATTAGGAGACATAAAAGGAAGAGGAAGAAGATTAAGAGGCATAAAAGGAAGAAGAAGATTAAGAGGCATAAAAGGAAGAGGAAGAAGATTAAGAGGCATAAAAGGAAGAGGAAGAAGATTAAGAGGCATAAAAGGAAAAGGAAGAAGATTAAGGGGCATAAAAGGAAGAGGAGGAGGAATATGAGACATAAAAGGAAGAGGAGGGAGAATAGGAGGCATAAAAGGAAAAGGAGGGAGAATAGGAGGCATAAAAGAAAGAGGAGTAAGGATAGGAGGCATAAAGGGAGACTAGGAAGAATAGAAGACATAAAATGAAGAGCAGGAGGAATAGGAGACATAAGAGGGAGACGAGGAAGAATGGGAAGCTTGAAGGAAAAGGGGGGAGGAAAAGGAGTAGGAAAGGGGGGAGGAAAAGGAGTAGGAAAGGGGGGAGGAAAAGGAGTAGGATAGGGGGGAGGAAAAGGAGTAGGAAAGGGAGGAGGAAAAGGAGTAGGAAAAGGAGGAGGAAAAGAAGAAGGAATAAGAGAAGGAAGAGGATTAGGAAGAAGAGGAGGTGAAGGAAAAATGAATAAGGATATAGGAAGATGGAGCGAGGAATAGTTAAGTTAGAGGCTTCCTCTTCGCTAAATAGTTTAACAACTTTAGGTTCGAGACGTTTCGTTTACTTTGGTTGTCAATTTCAGCAAGTGAATGTTTGTGTATGTGATATATACACAACACTAATGATATCCACATCCATGTAGCTATACAGTATGTGGGTTTTGGTGGCTTAATCTTAAAAATGCATCACTGAAAACCGGATGAAAGTACACTCGGTCTAAACTAAATCAGTCTCTACCAAGGAACGCTGATATCTATCTATCTATCTATCTATCTATCTATCTATCTATCTATATATATATATATATATATATATAGAGAGAGAGAGAGAGAGAGAGAGAGAGAGAGAGAGAGAGAGAGAGAGAGTTCCTGAAGCTGATTATCATATTAGAATTTAAAAAACAATTCTCGTGCAACACATAAGTCTTACCCCTCATTGTTGGGACTACACTTATGTTTAAGTATTCAGTTATTATCTCTACTTCTACTGCTAGAATCCGGAATTCTCTACGTTATTATGTGTTCCTTGGTGTTTGCAACCTTTCTTTTCTACATAAGTGAATCCCACTTTTTCGTTTCCTTTCAGTTCGTCCTTTTCTATGTGCTGAGGCTTATTCCTCGGACTTTGGCTCAGATAACGGCGTTATTAAGGCTTCCAGCAGGAACCCTTCACTAAAAACACTATGGTTCGAATTCCAGAATGATAACTATCAGATTAAATAATAATCTCGAAGAATGTAGACTCTTCTCAGAGCTCATAGAAAGGGATTATTTCGAACTGGAGAATAATCCCCAAAATTATCCCGCCCCTCGTAGAAGAGGACTATCGTAGGGCGGGAAATGTCCCTGAATCTACCAAAAATGTCCCTGATCGACGATTACTTCCTTTTAATGTCGAATGAGTATCAGCCACAAGGGATGGGTCACTGTTCTAGAAAAAGACTATCTCGCCTTTAATGATAAAGAGCAAGGATATATATATATATATATATATACGTATATATATATATATATATATACATATATATATATATATATATATACTGAACCTAACCAGTACTGACTCGGTTGACTAGATTTACACCTTATATGAAAAACAAGGTGGGGCAAATAAGGACTAAAATAATAATACCAATTTCCTAATATTGCAAGAGGGTCTGCCCCTCTCTTTTATTCTTCTCCTGTACTTCTCTTTCTCCCTATTTCCTTAATCTTTCCCATCCCGAGTACCTGCCTTTGAGCTCTAAACTGGATTGTATCCAGGGGTACTCTTCCTTTCCCCATATTCCCCACTTCCCTATTATTATTATTATTATTATTATTATTATTATTATTATTATTATTATTATTATTATTATTATAAGTGTAGGTGGGGCAATCATGACAGAAACTAAGCAGTACTGACTCAGTTGACTCAATTTACACCTTATGTGGAGCACAAGGTGGTTCAATCATAGCTGAACCTACCCAGTATTGACTCTGTTAACTAGATTCACCAGTAGGCTACTGATTCTGTTGACTAGATTAACATCTTATATGATAAACAAGGTTGAGCTATTATTACTGAACATAACCAATACTGACTCAGTTGAATAGATTTACACCTTATATGGAACACAAGGTGGGGCAATCATAGCTGAACATAACCAGTACTGACTCAGTTGAATAGATTTACACCTTATATGGAACACAAGGTGGAGCTATTATTACTGAACATAACCAGTACTGACTCAGTTGAATAGATTTACACCTTATATGGAACACAAGGTGGAGCTATTATTACTGAACATAACCAGTACTGACTCAGTTGAATAGATTTACACCTTATATGGAACACAAGGTGGGGCAATCATAGCTGAACTTAACCAGTACTGACTCAGTTGAATAGATTTACACCTTATATGGAACACAAGGTGGAGCTATTATCACTGAACATAACCAGTACAGACTCAGTTGAATAGATTTACACC
>NC_090766.1:6004602-6022102 GCF_036898095.1 Palaemon carinicauda | reverse complement strand
ATGTATTTTATAGACCTTATGTATACCCATCCACACAAAATGTTTATACCCAAAATCAAGCAGTGGTACAGTACCCAACCCCGTGAGTCTTTATCAAACCTCATGGAAGGGCATAGACCTAACCTTATGAAAGCATAAAATGATCTCCTAATAATGTCCGTGTCAACCTCATGAAATGTATGCCCAATGTCTAAAGCATACATGTATTTTATAGACCTTGTATATACCCATCCACACAAAATGTTTATACCCAAAATCAAGCAGTGGTACAGTACCCAACCCCGTGAGTCTATATCAAGCCTCATGGAAGGGCATAGACCTAACCTTATGAAAGCATAAACTTATTTCATAATAATGACCATATTAACCTCGTGAAATGTATACTCAATGTCTAAAGCATACATGTATTTTATAGACCTTGTGTATACCCATTCACACACAAAGTTTATACCCAGCATCAAGTGCATGGAGTGTATGTGTATCTAAAACCTCATGAGACGGGATATTTGGGAATCAAGGAGGAGATTTTTCTGCATCCAAGGAACGAGACATTCTTGAACAAGAACAGAGCGAGTAAGTCAACGAACCCGAGAACAAAATTCTATCATTTCTCGTAATAAGTTTCCAAAAAATATCGTTCTTTCGAAGCTTGTTTTCCGTAGGCTGTGCTTGAGCGATGCATTACGGGAGAGAGGCGCCAAGCAATCTCTCTCTCTCTCTCTCTCTCTCTCTCCTCTCTCTCTCTCTGGATACGCTCCTCTCATTGACTCAAATAAATCAGGCCATGTCAGACCGAAAATCTTCGAGAATAATGTGCATTGAACGAAGCCGTCTGGACTTATATCGTTGTAAATGGAAACAAATAGGATTTGAATCTCTCTCTCTCTCTCAATATATGCAACTCCTTCACGTGAAAAGGTGAATTACGCAGCAATCCAAATAAAAAGATCTATTATTATCATCATTCCTTACAAAACATGCCAGGAAATTAATTAATTCCCTAGACATTTCCGCTGAGAGAGAGAGAGAGAGAGAGAGAGAGAGAGAGAGAGAGAGAGAGAATAATTTCTCATGATCTACAGCAAGTGGAATCTTTTACGTAGAAAATCACAATTCCAAAGTAGCGCTCAGTCACTATTTCAGATCGAACAATTAGACTTACGTCAAATATTTATAATTTATCCATTTGCTCGTGAATATGAACTCGCTGAACATGGATGTTGTGACGCCATTCTGATGACTAATGAATAAATATTCAAATGAATTAAAATGAATGAAGAAATAGAAATGAATAATTCATATTCAAATAATTCAACACAAATGTAAGATCTGGCATCTTTTAGCATCTTGCCACCCAACATTGCATTGGGAAGTCACATAAAGTCTACATTAATTTTTATTCATTTATTTTTTTGACTGGCAATACAGAAATAAATGCACGAATTCTTTTAGGGTTTCTAAGCATGCATATATGTGTGTATATATATATATATATATACACATATATATACATATATATATATATATATATATACACATATATATATACATATATATATATATATATATATGTATAGTATATATATATATATGTATAGTATATATATATATATATATATGCTTAAACGCATCCGCACAGACACACAGACACACCAAACGTTTAGTTAAGCCCCACAAGTCATTAGAAGAGCTGGAAGACCCAGGCCTACATGACAGAGCACTATGAAGCGTGAAGTAGGATATGATGAATTGATATGTGTTGAATTAAAAGCTCAAAATAGAGACGACTGGCGATATTTAACCGAGGCCCTTTGCGTCAATAGGCGTAAGGGGAATGATAAAAAGAGAGATCAAATTGATTAATTTTAAAATCTTCTCTTCAGTCTTTTGAACACATAAAAAGGCATATCACTAGAAATTTAAGGTCGATTAGGATGTGGGAAATAAAAAAAGGCGAATATTTCTATTCGAATTTGCTCTTTCTATTCTTGCAATTTAACGAGACGATAGACTAGCGAATAAATTCTCGAAAGAATTTTTTTTTATTGTAGTTTGGTCGACAACTCGGGTGAAAATGACACAAATGTCTATTGTTAATCGGGCAAAAATGACACAAACGTCTATTATTACTCGGGTGAAAATGACAAATGTCTATTATTACTCAGGCGAAAATGACAAATGTCTATTGTTACTGGGGTGAAAATGCCACCCTACATTATTAATCAGGTGAAAATGACAAAAATGTCTATTGTTAATCGGGCGAAAATGACAAAAACGTCTATTGCTACTCGAGCGAAAATGACACATATGTCTATTGTTACTCGGCGAAAATGACACAAATGTCTATTGTTAATCAGGCGAAAATGACACAAATGTCTATTGTTACTCGGGTGAAAAAGACACAAACGTCTATTGTTAATCGGGTGAAAATAACACAAATGTCTTTCGTTACTTGGGCGAAAATTACACAAACGTCTATTGTTACTCGGGCGAAAATGACACAAACGTCTTAATGTTACTCGGGTGAAAATGAAACTAATGTCTATTGTTACTCGGGCGAAAATAACACAAACGTCTATTGATACTCGGGTGAAAATGACACAAATGTCTATTGTTACTCTGGAGAAAATGACACAAAGGTCTCTTGTTACTCGCGCGAAAATGACACAAATGTCTATTGTTAGTTGGGCGAAAATGACACAAACGTCTATTGTTACTCGGGCGAAAATGACACAAAGGTTTATTGTTACTCGAGCGAAAATTACACAAATGTCTATTGTTATTCGGGCGAAAATGACATGAATGTATTATTACTCGGTCAAAAATGATACAATTGTCTATTGTTACTCGGGCGAAAATGACACAAACGTTTATTGATACTCGGGTGAAAATGACACAAAGGTTTATTGTTACTCAGGCGAAAATGACACAAACGTTTTTTGTTACTTGGGCGAAAGTGACACAAACGTCTATTGTTACTCGGGTGAAAATGACACAAATGGCTATTGTTACTTGGGTGAAAATGACAAACTTTATTGTTACTTCGGGCGAAAATGAGACAAACGTTTATTGATACTCGGGCAAAAATGACACAAATGGCTATTGTTACTCGGGCGAAAATGACAAACGTTTTTTGACACTCGGGCGATAATGACACAAATGGCTATTGTTACTCGGGCGAAAATGACACAGGTTTTTTGTTACTCGGGCGAAAATAACACAAACGTTTTTTGTTACTTGGGCGAAAATTACAAATGCCTTTCTTGTTTTCAGGAGAGGTTGCTGTTTGCATTTAGTTTGTGTGTCTCGACCCGACACTTCAGCCTTCGAGAATTTTTTTTCCTTTCTTATTTTTAGCTTTCTCGTCCCAAAGGCAGCATACAGAATCCCCTTGCCGAAAAATATTTACGGCAATATTCAATAGAAACTCCAAAATGTTGGAGTTCGTTGGTTATTCATCTCTGTGCAATATTACTTTACTTTAAGGACTGTTATCCTGGACACCATACGGCTCCTAAAGTATTTATTTGTCCTATACGTTCTTAAGTATTTAGAATACACAATATGGACTTAATGCCAACTCCATTAACCATAACAGAGCAATATAAATTAATTTTCTCATCCATTCATTGCTTATCCTATATAATTAGTGTGAATCATGCAATAGGAGGAAGAACGTTCAGTTATGCTGCACCGAGACTCTTCAACGACCTTCCACTCGATGTCAAGAATAGCAAAAATGTGGCAGCTTTCAAGAAAAACCTGAAGACTTATCTTTTTAGAAAGTGTTATAATAGTGACCTGAAAACTATTAAGCCTGAATACAAATGCTAGCGAAATAACTGATAAGATACAGAGAAAAATATTAACTGGAAAGAAATTATTTTTCACACACCAAGGCCCGCCTGAACAGACTTTTAGTGTCTGATGGAGGGCGAGATATAAACCCGTAAAAAAGTAAAAGTATGTTAACTAGATTCTCATTCAAAGGGACAACAGGATCAATTGTGACCAATTAAAGCCCTGAAGATTACTCAAAATGTTATTGCAGTCGGCTTGAGATATATTCGGTATTAATTGTCAGATCTACATTATCGAAAACACTTAGAAAAACAAGAAAATCTTCAGTTTCTTCTTGAAGGTTTTAATATCTTCAGTCCTTCGGGTGTATGGTGGGAGCTTTTTAAATAGTATTTTTGTTATAGATTTATTCAAGATTTTATCCTTACTTGAGATAAAATACAGAAAACGACGCAGCTGTAGCAAAAAAAAAAAAAAAAAAAAAAAACTGCGCATTGTCACCAGTGTGCCGTTTAAAAGACACAGTAGGCGGCACCAGCCACAGTCAATACATATACCAGCTATCTCATGTTTTAGTCGCTACCCACCTTTGAAGAATAATTCTCTCTCTCTCTCTCTCTCTCTCTCTCTCTCTCTCTCTCTCACATTTTAAGAAAAATTCTCTCTCTCTCTCTCTCTCTCTCTCTCTCTCTCACATTTTAAGAAAAATTCTCTCTCTCTCTCTCTCTCTCTCTCTCTCACACACACATTTTAAGAAAAATTCTCTCTCTCTCTCTCTCTCTCTCTCTCTCTCACACTTTAAGAAAAATTCTCTCTCTCACACACACATTTTAAGAAAAATTCTCTCTCTCTCTCTCTCTCTCTCTCTCTCTCACACACATTTTAAGAAAAATTCTCTCTCTCTCTCTCTCTCTCTCTCTCTCTCACACACATTTTAAGAAAAATTCTCTCTCTCTCTCTCTCTCTCTCTCACACACATTTTAAGAAAAATTCTCTCTCTCTCTCTCTCTCTCTCTCTCTCTCTCTCTCTCTTTCTTTCTTTCTTTCTTGAATACCTTTTCGTTACCAAAATGCTTCACTTAGATTTTCATTGATCTTAAATGTTACTTTACAACCGTTTGATTCATTCAAAATAATCCCATACATTTAATAATCTCTCATAACTTTAACATTTTCTTCATATCTTACTAAAATCTATCTTCGGATCTTAAGAGGATAATCTGACATTAAAATAGTTGCCTATTTTAAAAAATATGTTTGCCAGTCGGGGGCTCGAGTCCCGCTCAGATTCGCTAGTGCCATTAGTGTCTGCAACCTTACCATCCTTGTGAGCTAAGGTTGGGGGGTTTGGGGGAGCCTATAGGTCTATCTGATGAGTTATCAGCAGCTACTGCCTGGCCACCCTTGGTCCTAACTTTGGGTGGAGAGGAGGCTTGGGCGCTGATCATATAATATATGGTCAGTCTCTAGGGCATTGTCCTGCTTACTAGGGCAATGTCACTGTCCCTTGCCTCTGCCATTCATGAGCGACCCTTTAAACCTTTAAAACTGTTCTTATTTTAGAATGTTTCATAGAATCTCAAAAAGTCACCTTTCTCTGATTTGAATTCTTCAGATATTGGAGTATTCCTACTTATGTTGGTTTCACTGTCTTAAAGGATTTAAAATATATTTCTTTACTGAAAATGGCATTCCTGAATATAAAATAAATCCTCTAAAAATAATTAGATTAACCAAAATCGTTTCCATATTTTATAGTATCTCTGCCTTTCTTAAAATGTCTCGCCCAATATCATAGCTTCCCTGCATTAAAATATCACATCATTAAAATGGCCTCCAAGTTCAAAATAGTCCTAGTCCTTAAAAACTCATATTCTTTATATGATATCAAATAAAAACCTAATAAACATCTGGAGTCAACTTTCCATTACCAAAGGTGACAGAGTTATTATTAAACATTCATTTCCTCGGATACAGAATCCAACGCTGGGTCGTCGCTTCGAACTTTATTTTCGTCCTTCTCAATTATGTCTTCGTTTCCCCGTTTCACACATACATACATACATACATACATACATACATACATACATACATACGATTACAGTTACGGTTACAGATTTAAATCTATTTTTACTTTGGCCTCCATTAGTCTTCCCAGTCTTTAGCATGCATCCTGCTACCTTCCTTGCTTCAACCAAAGCCTATAGGTGTATTTTATGGACCTTGGATTAAACTATTCTCTGATTCCTCTCCCTTCTCGCCCTACCTTTGGACGCAATATTTACAAAACATATGCGTACATAAATCTATTACTTTATTTCCCTCTCCTTGTTACTTTCATTGCTGTGTCTTCTTGGTTACAAGTTACTCTCGCAATCTTATACTTGCTCATCTTTACTCGCAATCCATTCAATAGTCTCTGCAGTTTCTCTTTTCTATCCCCCATGTAAATTGTATTATTTCCAAGCAACAAGTGTTTCACAATCCTTACATGACCCCACCCTCTTATGCCAAAACTTGATGTTATTTTGCAATCCTCCTAGTGCTCAAATCAATAATGTAGTAAGAACCACTGAATATCCTTTTACAAACATTGCTTTAGTATAGAAGTATCTGGATGAATATTATGTAAAGAAACCTGTGATAAAATATTTCATCACCAAGATTGACTGTTTCAACTTCATTTAAAGGTTTAAACGTCGCTCATGAATGACAGAGGCAAGGGACAGTGACATTGCCATAGCAAACAGGACAATTCCCTAGAGACTGACCATATGTACATATGATCAGCACCCAAGCCCCCTATCCACTCAAGCTAGGACAAAGGAGGGTCAGGCAATGGCTGCTGATGACTTAACAGATAGACCTATAGGCTCCCCCAAACCCCTCAACCTTAGCTCACAAGGATGGTAAGGTTGCAAATACTAGAGGCACTACGAGTCTGAGCGGGACTCGAACCTCCGTTTGGCAAACACCCAGGCAGAGACGTTACCATCCAGGCCACAGCAACCCTACTACAATCTTCCTTGAGAAATTACAAAACATAATAAACAGAGGAGCAAGACTGATAAAAGGTGTCCCGCCCTGAGAAAGGATTACTTCTATACTAATTGAATTACACTGACTGCCTATTAAAGCTAGAATAGTGTGTCCCGCCCTGAGAAAGGATTACTCCTATAATAATTGAATTTCACTGGCTGCCTATTAAAGCTACAATAGAATTTAAAATATGTGCAATACCCCATAAAGTTATCAGAACCGGATGTCCAAAATATCAAAGGGAATTGCTACAAGAATCGTGTATATACGAGAGTAGTTAGAGATAGTTTCAAATGAACTAAAGACATTACTTTTTACAAGATCATATGATTTGGAAGATGCTACAATTAAAGAATTGTATAAGTTATAATGAAAATGTTTCGTTAGATGATTAATATGGACCCGCCCGAGAAGTAGTTCACTCGACTTCAGTGGAGGGTTGGATTTAAACCCCAAAAAACAAAAACAAAAACAAGATGCATGTAACCTGTAGATTCTAGAGCTTTCAGACATGAGGCCCAAAACAATATAACAAGCTCCCACTAGACACCCGAAAGACTGAAGAAAATATTAAGACTTTCTAGAAGAAACTGGAGTTTTTTTTTTTTTTGTTTTGTAAGTACTTCGGTAATGTGGATTTGACAATAAACACGGATTATTATTATTATTATTATTATTATTATTATTATTATTATTTATTATTATTATTGAGTTAACTCAACCTGCCTAAAAGAGGGTCTCCTACCACGATATTATTATTATTATTATTATTATTATTACTTGCTAAGCTATAACCCTAGTTGGAAAAGCAGGATGTTATAAGCTCAGGGGCTCCAACAGGGAAAATAGCCCAGTAAGAAAAGGAAATAAGGAAAAATAATATATTTTAAGAACAGCTACAACACCAAAATAAATACTTCTTGTTGTAAATTATAAAAAACTTTCAACAATACAAGACGAAGAGAGAAATAAGATAGAATAGTGCGCTTGAATGTACGATTAAGTAAGAGAACTCTAACCCAAGACAGTGGAAGACCATGGTACAGAGGCCATGGCACTACTCAAGACTAGAGAACAATGGCTTGATTTTGGAGTGTCCTGCTCCTAGAAGAGCTGCTTACCATAGCTGAAGAGTCTCTTCTACCCTTACCAAGAGGAAAATAGCCACTGAACAATTAGAATGCAGTAATTAACCTCTTAGATGAAGAAGAATTGTGATATGCTAAATACCCAAGAATGTATGTGACAAACAGATCTTGTTAGTTCCGTAGGACACAGGGTTTGCTCGTGTGATAGGACCAGGAAAACATCCCTTAAAGTAAAGTAAGTAAATATATAAATATCACGATGAAACACTTATTTAAAACCAGTCAATTTCCTGCCTACAAATTCGAAAAGAAGATTCACTTTAATCATGAAAACATATCATGCTGCAGTTCTTTTATCCATTACTAGCTTTTAATTTCCTCTTCATAAAATCATTAAATCATAAATAATCAATTCTGAATTACTAACCCAAGACTTGAAAATGATACTTGACTTGGTTTTTTTGGAATTGTGGGTTTTAAACTAGTCTTCTAAGCATGTTCATGGTAAATATTTATAGTTGAAATAATAATAATATAATAATAATAATAATAATAATAATAATAATAATAATAATAATAATAATAATAATAATAATAATAATAATAATAAAATTGCAGTACTGGTAATTCATTACAATTATTTTGATAGAACACTTAATTATGTGTATTTTCATAGTATTACCTTCACGGATATTATCATGGAGATATATATATATATATATATATAAATATATATATATATATATATATATATATGTATATATATATATATATATATATAAAATTACACAAACACTTTAATGTAAACATAAATGAAGATTTAAGAAAAATGTAATTACGGTAGGGAATCATTATTATAAGTATACATCCGTATATGAATATACTTTACTTGTTTTGGATTTAAATCCAACACACAATTACACATAACTACATACATAAATGTATTCACTTTTATAAAGTTAAATAGCTAGAAAAGTAGTGATAACGCAAATACCGTATGTACCGAGGTTAGTATAGTCTAACATAAAATTCATTTTCTATAATTCATTTTGATGGATAACTTAAGGAAATGTACATTATTATTATTATTATTATTATTATCATTATTACTGGCCAAGCTACAATCCTAGTTGGAAAAGCAAGATGCTATAAGCCCAAGGGATCCAACAAGGAAAAATAGCCCAGTGAGGAAAGGAAATAATAAAATAAAATAAATGATGAGAATAAATTAACAATATATCCTTCTAAAAACAGTAACAGCGTCAAAACAGATATGTCCTATATAAACTATTAACAACGTCAAAAACAGAAATGTCATATATAAACTATAAAGAGACTCGTGTCAGCCTGGTCAACATAAAAACATTTGCTCCAACTTTGAACTTTTGAAGTTCTACTGATTCAACTACCCGATTAGGAAGATCATTCCACAACTTGGTAACAGCTGGAATAAAACTTCTACAATACTGTGTAGTATTGAGCCTCATGATGGAGAAGGCCTGGCTATTAGAATTAACTGCTTGCCTAGTAATAAGAACAGGATAGAATTGTCCAGGGAGATCTGAATGTAATGGATGATCAGAGTTATGAAAAATCTTATGCAACATGCATAATGAACTAATTGAACGACTATGCCAAAGATTAAGGCAATTTTGTTCATTTACGAATTATTTTCTGCGGTATTAAAGTCAGTACTGACATCAAAGAAACGAAAATGAAATATACATTCACAAAAACGTTGAAATTATTGTTTATTTACGAATTGAGGTTTAAATATTACTAAAATTTCCTTACATAATTCATAGTTACTCTTATACTGAGGGCTGCTTCCCTGGTCCTATGAGGCAAAGAACCTTATGCACTAAATTATCTACAGAATCTGTTTGTCGTATAAATTCTTAGGTATTTTGAGTATATCACAACATAATAGATGTTTATTGTTAAATCCACATTATTGACGCACCTAAGAGAACAAGAAAACCTTTAGTTTCTTCTTAAAAGTTTTTATATCTTCAGTCTTTCAGGTGTCTAGTGGGAGCTTGTTGTATAGTGTCGGGGCTGCATATTTGAAAGCTGTAGAGTCTACAACATTATATATGTATATATGTATGCATATAATATATATATATATATATATATATAAGACCCTTTGTGTCAATAGACGTAGGAAGAGATGATATATATATACTGTATATATATATGTGTGTGTGTGTGTGTGTGTATTTATATATATGTATATATATATATTCATATATATGATTTTATATATATATATATATAATATATATATATATATACATGAATATATATATATACATATATATAAATACACACACACACACACACACACATATATATATATATATATATATATGAATATATATATATGTGTGTGTGTGTGTGTGTATTTATATATATGTATATATATATATATATATATATTTATATATATGTATATATATGTATATATATATTTATATATATGTATATATATATATATATATATTCATATATATGTATATATATATATATATATATATCTTGACTCCAATAATTTGAAACCATCTGTCTACACTCTACAGGATCCATTGGTTGCACGATATGTAGCAATTCTCTTAGATATTTTGGACGTCCGCTTCTGATAACTTGATGAGGTATTGCACATAAATTCTATTCCAACTTTAATAGGCAGTCAGTATAATTTAATTAGTATAAGAGTAATCCATTCTCGGGGTGGGACACCCTTTATCAGTCTTGCCCTCTGTTCATTATGTTTTGCAAATACTTAAGTTGCACTTTGGGTAGATTGTAGCAGCTGGAGTTGTAGTAGTCAATCTGGTAATAACACGGTATATCGCAAGTTTCTATACATGATACTCATCCAGATATTCCTTTATAAAAGGAGTTATCAAATCTTGTCACACCAGTATTGAATCCATTCTTTGACCTCTTCATTGGTCAGCAAGAGATCTTTCTATGTACAAGGTGGGTTCCCGTTCACATTCACGAAGGATGTGTTGCTTCGCACTGGATAGCCCCCACTGGCACTCACTATAGTCAATTCCTTTTAGTGAGGCAGATTTGCACAGACTCGCAGGGGTGCCCTTTTACCTCGGAAAAGTTTCCTGATCGCTGATTGGTTGGACAAGATAATTCTAACCAATCTGAGAGCAGGAAATTTCTCCTAGCTAAAAGGGCACCGCTGCAAGTCAGTGCAAATACGCCTCATTAAAAAAATTTAGTAAAGTGGATGTCATTAGTGGATGAGAGTCCCCATTTATAGATGTTGCTCCCAGTCTTACCCACTCCGGTTCTAGCTCTATTAAATGTCACCCACTCTTTTCTTGAGAGTGGTTGTTCCACTTTGGAGTTGTTCAATTGGGCTCTGTGTGACAGCATTTGTTCATTTAGGCTCTGGGTGACAGCGTTTGTTCATTTGGGCTCTGGGTGACAGCGTTTGTTCATTTGGGCTCTGGGTGACAGCATTTGTTCATTTAGGCTCTGGGTGACAGCACTTGCTCATTTGGGCTCTGGGTGACAGCACTTGCTCATTTGGGCTCTGGGTGACAGCACTTGCTCATTTGGGCTCTGGGTGACAGCACTTGCTCATTTGGGCTCTGGGTGACAGCACTTGCTCATTTGGGCTCTGGGTGACAGCACTTGCTCATTTGGGCTCTGGGTGACAGCACTTGCTCATTTGGGCTCTGGGTGGCAGCATTTGTTGGGCAGTGGCCACATTCTCTCCATATTTCGAGCCTCTGTTGAGCTGACTGCTCAGGCTCTAAACTATGAATGGCCATAAAACTATTTCTGGATTTGAGTCCTCTTGTTGAAGCCCTATGACCAAAGGCGGGATGTCTCGAAGATGATACCAAGCGGTTTTTACTACATTATTTATTTAAACACTGGGAGAAGTTACAGTCAAGAGATACTTCTAGTCACGAACTTTACAAGATATCGGCACCAAGTTGTTGTTAATAATCTATTCATGTATCGTCCATGTTTCTTACGTGGTTTTCCTTCGAATCATCATAACTTTTTTTTTCTAATTAGTTTTAGTTGTTTAACTTGACTCCACAGGGAACTAGAAGAGTTGGAAGACTAGGCCTATATGGCTGAGGACTATGAAACGTGAAGTGGATAATGATGAATCAAAATGTATTGAATTAAAAGCTCAAGATAGAGACGACTGGCGAAATCTAACCGAGGCCCTTTGCGTTAATAGGCGTAGGAGATTATGATGATGATGATGATTAACTGTCATTCATTTCCTTACACTAGTAAGAATTTCGTTGAAAATTTCAGCAGTATCATATATAGCATTTATGAAGAAAGTAAAATTGTGTATCGTCTGCAAATAGTTTAAACTTCACTTCATGCCCGAGTAGTACTTTTGATAGATCTATAGTATAGATACAGAATAGGATTGGGCCTAGTACACTCCCCTAGGGTACCCCTCTGTTTAATGGCTCAAATTTGTACACAGTAGTTAAAGTTTCCGTCAACCATTTAGTCTTTTTGATATTCAAAAGGCTTGATCTTCAACACCGATAGACTATGAATAATTTATTTGCCGTTCATGCACACCTGTATCAAAAGCAGCACAAGATTGAGTAGTATAAAGATACCACACGTGTTCTCATCCATCATTTTCCAGCATATCATTTACAACAAAACCAATAGCTGTCTACGTAAAGTATAATTTTCTGTAAGCTAACTGGTTGTCTGGCCATGTTAATATTTTTCTAAGCGACTAATTATGTCCTTTCATCATCATTTCAGCCTTCAAAAGTCCTTTGTTGGATGTAGGCCTTCCCCAGGTTCCTCCACAGATTTCTATTGCAAGCTATTCTGTGCCACTGTTGCTTATTTTGGTCTAAGTCATCTCGCCAGCGGGTTTTTTTTTTGTCTTCCTCGGTTTCTTGTGTATCCTCGGGGTGTCCTTTACCCCTGCACTAATGAAATTACACTGGCTGCCGGTAAAGGCGAGAATCGAATACAAGCTACTCTTACTAACGTTTAAGACACTGAACCAAAATGAACCAAAATATCTAAAAGAATGCCTGAACAAACTAGAACTAGAAACAAATGTTACCATAAGACACATGAGTGACAAACAGACTATCTGAACCAAGAACAAATAGTAAATTTGGTGAAAGGGCTTTCAGCTACTGTGCGCCTAGACATTATAATAAACTGCCGGTAAAGGCGAGAATCGAATACAAGCTACTCTTACTTTACTAACGTTTAAGATACTGAACCAAAATGAACTAAAATATCTAAAAGAATGCCTGAAAAAACTTGAACTAGAAACAAATGTTAACATAAGACACATGAGTGACAAACTTAGGCTATCTGAACCAAGAACAAATAGTAAATTTGGTGAAAGGGCTTTCAGCTACTGTGCGCTTAGACATTATAATAAACTACCAACTGAAATGAAGGACTTAAATGGAGCAACTGAATATAAGAAGAAACTAAGGACATTACTTTTCACAAGATCATATGATTTGGAAGATGCTACAATCAAAGAATTGTATAAGTTATAATGAAAATGTTTCGTTAGATGATTGATATGGACCCGCCCGAGAAGTAGTTCACTCGACTTCAGTGGAGGGTTGGATTTAAACCAAAAATAAGTAAACAAGTAAATAAGCGTAGGAGACTACAATTAATTAGTTGTTTAAGAATGACATTCTAACACTTTTGAAATGAAATATAGATTCAAAATGGTTCCGTATGAACTTAATTCCTGATAATCTAGAACACTTTTCAGAATCAATAGGAGGAAGAATGTTCAGTTATGCTGCACCGAGACTCTTCAACAACCTTCCACTCGATGTCAAGAATAGCAAAAATGTGGCAGCTTTCAAGAAAAACCCGAAGACTTATCTTTTTAGAAAGTGTTATAATAGTGACCTGAAAACTATTAAGCCTGAATACAAATGCTAGCGAAATAACTGATAAGATACAGAGCAAAATATTAACTGGAAAGAAATTATTTTTTTCATACACCAAGGCCCGCCTGAACAGAAATAAACCAGTAAAAGTAAAGTAGAATCGGTGGGACACAGCCACTAACTCATATTTGGGACACTTCTACCCATCAATGCTAGTATTTACTATTCTTGTAATGATGACAGCAGGATTAGAAAAGTTTCTTCATCCAATTACTTCGGATATTGGCACTAGATCGATCACAGTTTATTTTCTTTGCTCTCTTGATAATCCTGGTGATTTCGTCTTTTGTTATATTACTATGTTCACCAAAAAGTATATAAATTATTGTTTTTGAGTGACTAAAAATTAAAATCAAGATGTGTGATGTTGTAAATTGTTAAATTAGATGGATTTGTTTATAGAAAAATGCAATTAAATGTGATTATACTGTAAATATTGTGATTGTAAAGAATATGTAATTTAACTTTTTAATAAAAAGATAAAAAAAAAATTCTTGTTGATATCTGTGTATATTTTCTAAATGTATTTTGTTTAATTCTAGAGTTACAGGATAGACGAACAAGTCTTCCAATATCTTTGGTTAGAGTTCTCTTGCTTGAGGGTACACTCAGCACACTATTCTATCTAATTTCTCTTTCTCTTGTTTAGTTGAAGTTTTTATAGTTTATATAAGCAATATTTATTTTAATGTTACTCTTCTTAAATTATTTTATATTCCCTTGTTTCCTCTCCTCACTGGGCAATTTCCCCTGTTGGAGCCCCTGGGTTATAGCATCTTGCGTTTGCAACTAGGGTTGTATCTTGGCAATTAATAATAATAATGATAATAATAATAATAATAATAATGATAATAATAATAATAATAATAATAATAATAATAATAATAATAATAATAATAATAGATATTTAGTAAACAAACATATGAATAAAACAACCTAACCTAACCTAAGCATTAATATCAATTAAAAAAAAAAACAGATAACATTGCAGTAGTTATTCGTGACACTTAAAAAATAGCCTTATACAATCATTTGACTTAAAACTTAAATGAAAAAATATCCCTTTTAGAGGGTTATAAACATTGAGTTATATACATTGTTCATCATTTATTCTTAATATGTTTTATGTTCAATAATAAATGATGAACAATGTATATAACTCAATGTTTATTATTATTATTATTATTATTAAATGCTAAGCTACAACCCTAGTTGGAAAAGCAGGATGCTAAAAGCCCAGGGGCCCCAACAGGGAAAATAGCACAGTGAGGAAAGGAAACAAGGAAAAATAAGATATTTTAAGAATAGTTACAACTTTAAAATGAATATTTCCTAAATAAACAATAAAAACTTCAACAAAACAAGAGAAAGAGAAACTAGATAGAACAGTGTGCCTGAGTGTACCCTCAAGCAAGAGAACTCTAACCCAAGACAGTGGAAGGCCATGGTACAGAGGCTATAGCACTACCCAAGACACGAGAACAAAGGTGTATTTTTTTTTTATTTAAGGTTTAAGTCAAATGAGTGTACAGGGCTAATAGTTCGTGCGTCTTCTGAAGCTTGTGGTGGTGGGAAAATTGATATGCCAGAACACTGTCGAGGTGTCTTTAAATCCCTTTATAAATAAATGTGTAGTTAAGATTCCTAAGCTAAAGTGTATTTAAATCAATAACGCAGCTAATTTGACATTTAATGTATATGATAACAAATGGGTTTATAAAAGAAATTTAGTAATAAATCTGATAAAAACGATTAAGATTTATTGCTCCAAAGATAAATTCATTGCAAAATTATTTCGTATTCAATAAGCTTTTTTTTTTTTTTAAATGCCTACTCTACTTTGGTATTATAATAGATAACCAACAAAATCTTCAAATCAAAGACCATATAATCAAGTAATAGAGTAGCTAATTACAAGTGTCAAATTGCCTTACCTTGGGTGAAGCAGTTACTGAGTTCACGAAACGATGGAAGTAATCAACTATATCTCTCCTTAACTCTCAAAGTGATTATAGTTATATTTTCTATATTAAATTATCACATTTTTTATAATCACTTGTTTTATCTGAAACCTTTAGATATATATTCTTTTATAGGTCATTACCTTTTACTTTGTTGTCAGGTGATCACGTGGTACCTATCATATATGTTGTGAGGGCTGTAGCCTACCCACGGTCTAGGTATCTCATTTCATATATTAAATTATCACATTTTTTAATCACTTGTTTATCTGAAACCTGTAGATATATCTTTCTTATTTTAAGTCTATACCTTTAGCAGCGTTATCAGGTGATGACATGGTACCTATTAAGTATGTTGTGAGCGCTGTAGGCTACCCATGGTCTAGGTATCTCAACCGTATATCTTTTTTTTTTTTTAAGTCCATACCTTTAACACTTATCAGGTGATCACGTGGGTACCTATCACGTATGTTGTGAGCCCTGTAGGCTACCCACGGTCTAGGTATCTCAACCGTGAGCCTACCCAATATCATGAATAGCTCTTCGAACATCAGAATCACATATCAACACGTAGTAAGGTAGTCCTACCTGCAGTACTTTTCTTGAATAAGTCTTATCCTCTGGGTATTATTAATAATCGTAATGCTAATCAAAATAGCGGTACCACGAGAGAGAGAGAGAGAGAGAGAGAGAGAGAGAGAGAGAAGAGAGAGAGAGAGAATGTCCGGTGAAGAGGTACATGTTAGGTCTGTTTTCCTGTTCGAATTGTGTGTAGCAGGGCATGTGGTAAACAGCACCGGGTTATGGGAAGAAATGAGTTCCTCAGTAAGAGCGAAATTCCTTCTTCAGAAAACACAAATTTGCACCATAAGCAATGACAATTATTCACAATTACACCCTAACACTGACCAAGATATTACGGTACTGACTTTTTCTTCCAAAGTCCAGACTGGCTCTTTCAGTCTTAAAATCTTTGTGTGACAACGACGCTAACAAGCAATTGCTCGATTTAGTTTTCTTTTTAAGTTTATAGTTGTTTAAACATTACAAACTGATAATTACATTTTTATTTCCATTTCTATTTTTACATATTTTGGTAGTTTCAATACACATTTATTTTCCATTATTCCAAGTGTTTATTTTACTTATATGTTGCATTTTTCAACTATTTACTAAACATAATTTGTTTCATTTTACGCATAGCTATACATCAACCTTAAACAAATTTCAAATACCAAGTACTTTCCTCTTGGTAATGGTAGCAGAGAGAGAAGGACACTAAAATCAAACCATTGTTCTCTAGTTTTGGGTAGTGCCATAGCCTCTGTACCATGGTCTTCCACTGGCTTGGGTCAGAGATCCCTTGCTTGAGGGTACACTCGTGCACACTATCCTATCTTATTTCTCCTCCTCTAATTTTGTTAGCTTTTTTATAGTTCATATAGGAGATATTTATTTTAATGCTGTTACACTTCTTAAAATATTTTATTTCTCCTTGTTTCCTTTCCTCACTAGGCTATTTTCTCTGTTGGAACCCCTGTGCTTACAGCATCCTGTTTTTCCAACTAGGATTGTAGCATAGCGAGTAGTAATAATAATATTTGTTATAATTTTCAGAATAAATATTAGGAATTCTTCAATATCTTGACAC
>NC_090766.1:5907102-5997102 GCF_036898095.1 Palaemon carinicauda | reverse complement strand
TCTCTCTCTCTCTCTCTCTCATCTGCTTTAAGAGAACATAGTACAAAATTCATTTGGTTTAGTACCATGTCAGTTTGAGGTCACGACGAAGAACGAACGAGAGAGAGAGAGAGAGAGAGAGAGAGAGAGATTACATTCTGCGAGAAATTGCACAAACCATTATTTACTTGAGTAGACGTTCACGTTTTAAGTATATGACTCCTTCGGCTTCTGTGGTCATGTTTACTTAATAATCTTAACTATGCTAGAAAAAACTTCTTGTTAACTACTAAGAAAAAAACTTCTTGTTAACTACTAAGAAAAAAAACTGCAATTCTATCTAAAATTGATGTCAGTGCAGTGGCCTGATACGCAAATGCTTCGTATAAACCTATTTGCATAACCCAAAATTTTAGTTATGTAAACACAACACATATTTTAAATTTACTGACGTTGTTGTACAAGTTTTTTCTTTTTCTTTTTTTTGCTTGAAAATGACAAATGACAAGCTTGTTTGATCTCGCACAAAGCGTGGGTTTGAATTAATGATTTTTAAACTAGGCCGAAACGTTAGTTTCACGTTAAAACTAAACAAATAAATTGAAAACAAGCAAGGTTCATATTTCATTTATTTGCGTAAACTACATTGATTCGTTATCACTCAAAATAAGGATAGCATATGTAGTTTCTTTTACCCATTGCTTCAAAAACATAAGATAAAACGATATCTTCCTTAGTAAGATAGCTATGTGACTACCGAGACACAGAGAGAGAGAGAGAGAGAGAGAGAGAGAGAGAGAGAGAGAGAGAGTTCACTCCTACCACTTCTTGTTTTCAAAGAGCAATAGTGAATTTGCAAAAGGTGAGACAGGAAATCTAAAGAAAATTAAGAGAAATTTGAGTAGATATTTAATTTGAAAATCTTGTAAAGAGAAATTTTGGAGAGAGAGAGAGAGAGAGAGAGAGAGAGAGAGAGAGAGAGAGAGCAGAATTATTTACAAACATCTAATTATCGTTAACATATAAATACGCAATATCCGAAATGTATATCTAACATAAATCAATGGCGTATTTTATATTTCTAAATGTGCGCGTAAGCAGAAGGTTGAACCCGGGAATAAACGACCAACCAAGGCCGTCTGCAAACTTAAACCCGGCGTCTTCAATCTTTGTGTTGTTTTATTTACCCTCTTGATACCGTTAGCCATTTTTTTTTACACGGATGTCTTTATACGTAATACTACTAAACAATGGATAGCCATTTAACTTGATAATAGATGGCTATACATTTCTTTCTTTATGTACGTGATAAGTTTCGTTGTTGGTTACTGAAAGGTATACGGTCATATTATGGTGTCGCTCGAAACCTTCTGAAAACATGCGCACATAATACTACACGGCTACAAGCACATTTCTATATCACAAACGATAAACAATTGCTTTTATATTATCTAAATAATTTAAATATTATAATTATCTATTTCAAACCACATGAATAAGCTCCAATTTGTAATAAATTAGAAAAATAAGAATGTGCACTTTGTTATCGGGGATTGGAACTTAACATAATTTGCATCACAAATGATGAATAATTGCTCTTATATTATTTAAAAATATTAGGTTTTATTATTATCCATTGAAAACCACACGAATAAGCTTCAATCTAGAACAAAGTAAAAAAAAATATTTGTATACACTTTATCATGGGGAATCGGGGAATAAGAGTTGCCAGTTTCGCCTTTTTCCAGACCAAAACACCTTAAGTTTGGTCTTTATTTAAATTGGTTGGCCGTTAGCAATATTATAAAATAAAAATTTTGGACTAAATGATATATTTTTTGGCCCATCTTACTAATGGGTTGGCATTTTAAAGCTTCTGTTGATTAAAAGTTGGCCATGGCTCATTTAGAAAACCTGGCAACTCATCGGGGAACGAAAGTTGCCAGTTTTGCCTTTTTCAGACCAAAAAACCTCAAGTTTGGTCTTTATTTAAATTGGTTGGCCGTTAGTAATATTATAAAATTAAAATTTTGGCCTAAATGATATATTTTTTAGCCCATTTTACTAATCGGTTGGCCTTTTAAAGCTTCTGTTGATTAGAAGCTGGCCATGTCTCATTTAGAAAACCTGGCAATCCTTTGGGGAACTTGCCAGAAAACATTACTGGAACCCAGGGGTGCCACTCGTACGATAATTATCATACATGTACGATTATTTTAGGTCCAGTACGATGTACGATACCTACCTTGGGTATATACAATGATTGTGTGTGTGTTTGATTAAACAATTATACTAAAATACCTTGAAATAAACTATATATGTTACTCCTTAATAATCATGTTGAAAGTGTGTACGATAATTTTGGTTGAAAAACGACAATTTTAAGGGTCATGTACGATAATCCAGTCGAAATAATCTTGTAAACATTACTGGAACCTGTGTTTGTTTTGAAACCCGGTATATCAACATGAAGCTGGACGACGCTGCGTGCTTTTCAACTTCCGGAGGCAACAAGAGAAAAAACGCATTCGATTTAGATGACAGAAAAGCGGTAAGAACTAAGTGTCGTGGTTGTGTTTTAACTCAAAAATCCCCGATGGTGAGTGAATTGAACGGCGAAATGAAGGTGTCGGGAACGCGTGGCTCCGAAGAGTCCGCCATAGCGAGGTTCGTGAGCGCGCGGTCGGCGGCATCGTAAGCACGTAACAAAGAACATTTACTTATTATATCTCGAACAGACTCTATTTTCACTGATCAAAGATGCTTGGCGTTTGAAACCGTCAATTTGTCCTTGTTTCTATCGCGCAGTTTTGGTAATAGTGACTAAAATTGGCATTTGCGACTGTAGTAAATTTTTGGCTTACGCACGACAGGCCTTGGCGGTAAAAAAATTGAAAGTACGCAAGTGTCGTAAATATCAGTGAAGAACACTGTGTGCTCGTCTATACTTACATATATCCATTTCTGAGTATAATATACGTTTTATAATCCAAACAAATAGTATATGAAGGTAATTTCTATTCAGCAAAGATGGTACGACGTCGTACAATGAATGACCTCGCTTGGTCGAGCTGTAGATTGAAGGGACCTTGAATGGCGAGACAGACGGACTGACTATATGCTTATTATTGTCTAGTAACTGACTAAGCTACTAATATATACCATTCTCAAACAGCTGTTATGCTTATTGTTAACTTTGGAAGTGTTAAGGAGATAATTCATCCTAAGATAATTAATTTATTATTTATTTCCTTATTTCCTTTCCTCACAGGGCTATTTTTCCCTGTTGGAGCCCTTGGGCTTATAGCATCTTGCTTTTCCAACTAGGGTTGTAGCTTGGCTAGTAATAATAATTGTCAAATGGATTAATATTGTCCTGATTTTTTGAATATCCTGACTAAAACAAAATTAATTTTCGTCGAAAATTTGTCCTTTATTAAAAAGCCCTCATATATGTTAAATGAGTAAATATATTATCCAATATTACTGTATAAAATTACCTCTATATGTTAAATGAGTAAATATATTATCTAATATTACTGTATAAAATAACCTCTACATGTTGATTGAGTAAATATATTATCCAATATTACTGTATAAAAATCCCTCGTATGTTAAATGAGTAAATATATTATCCAATATTACTGTATAAAATTCCCTCATATATGTTGAATGAGTAAATATATTATTCAATATTACTGTATAAAATTCCCTCATATGCTGAATGAATAAATATATCCAATATTACTGCTGGACTTACAAACCCATTTTTTTTTTCTGTGACTTGAGATCAGCTGTGTTTGGGTTTTACCGATAAGCAAATTAAGAAGAAATTATTAATTTGATGTGCCCCTTCCCAATGTAACTTTGTCCTGTCCATATTCATAAACTATCTAAAAAAAAAATCCAAGGGAGTGAATGTAGTTTGTCGGGACAGGGCGATATCTTTCTTATAGCCCAATCGGTTTTCCTTATGGGGAAGATGTGCTTTACTATGATCTGATATACCATAATATGAAGTTATTTTATATTTTCTAAGTTCAGCCCAAGAAGGTGGCCCGGGGCTTACCCCCGGCTGGGGGTTGTGACCTGGGAACTACTAGGTTCGGTTAGGTTGGGTTTGTGGGGTTTGTATGATAGCGACAGTGGTTGGGGGGTCGTAGGGGTGCGTTAGAACCCCCCGTTAGGTCATTAGGAAGGTAAGGACACGGCTTGTAGGTCAGGTGGGGGGGGTGGAGTTTGGGTTAGTTGTTGTCCATTTTTCTCGGCGTGTCCCCATAAACTACCAAGGGATCCGTTTAGTGAGAACTCTAAGGAAACCATAGGGATACATTCTAGCTAAAGGTACCGCCTAACCTGTCTCAAGGCACCCTCATCCTTACCCTCACTGAAATCGCACATTCACTAATTTAGCTGTTGAATATTCAGGTTGTAGAAGTCACAGTCTTTGGAAGTCATTTGAACACATCTCGACCTTGGTATTGGTGTCTTTTTAAAGATACACATCTCAGGAATACATCTTATCCAAAACTACCCCTTTAACGGACATAGGTTGAGAGGTCTATACCTTACCTGAAAAACATTAGGTATGGCTCTTAATTTTTAGTCTTCTGTCACCAAAATCTTGGGTTTTTTCAGTGGTGGACGAATAGCGGCAATACCGTAATACAGTACTTAGCAGTATTGCTTACCCATTTGTATACTGTAAATGTGGCTGGCAAAGCATTAAACTATATTTCGACCCCTACCTACACCCATTCAACTACTTTTATCTTTATTCTTGCTTCCTTCTATCTTCGTGTTTGACCTGTATGATCAAAATTTTATAATTTGAGTCTAATCTAGCTAAGTTGATATCCTTATCACGATAGAGATCAGTGTCACTGCAAATCAACCCCTCTGAGAACTGTTGTGTTTGGGTCACTATAGAGAAAAGGGAGAAGCTGATGAAGGATAATTTTTCTTTACATCTAAAACTAGCTGAAAAATTGTGTACCAACCAATAAGTTTTATGGGGACGTTAAATCACATTGAAAAGGAGAATCCAGCTTTGATAAACAATTCCCTTGACAAAATAGAACACAATATTTAAAAATTATTATTGTTCCTACATAATAATGTCTATAGGATTTTAGTCAGTTAAAAGAACTTCACCAGAGGCCACAAAAAATAATAATGCTTTAAATATTAAGAAAGTAATATTGATAGTCAATCAGATATGGCCTATATTAGTAAGATATAACTATGAAATGAAATGATGTAATGGGAACAAAAATTCAGAAAATTGTGCCCTGTGTAAGAGATGTAGTAAATGTACAATAAATTACTTTGTTATATTTTAATACGATGTATAAGTATAGTAATCTAAATTTGATGTATTAATTGAGTGAAACTTATGAGCTACAATAAAAATTGGTATCATGATTTGACCGATAGATTTTTGTAATTGGTTAACTATGGTGAGGGGTTTATTATAATTTTGAACTATATTTAAGTACAATATTACATTTTTAGTATATAAATTTCTATGATATTTTTGTAACATTCGCTTATTTTTCTCCCTTCAGAAACGACCTTTTATTCCACCAAGGATTGTTGTCGATGTCGACGTACTTCAGGCTAGAGTGCAGCAGGGACGTGTTAGTACACAGGTATGGTATGCAGTCTTGCTATTTTCTTTTGGCTCTTATAATCAAAATAAGGGGTCCTAGAAGTTGAGTGTGCTATAATAACATTGAAAAACACATCTAATATTTTGGACAATGTCCATTGATTGATAATAATACAGTAATCTCATTAATTTTATTTATACTGTATTACTGTGGTGATCTGTTTGAGTTTCATTCTGACGTTGCTTTTCCTAAACAGGTGTTAGGTCGGCGGGGTATTCACGCAGTCAAATACCCCGTGAATTGTGATCCCATCGATGGAGTTTCGCCAAATATTTATGCCATGCAAGTGAACAGAACCACTTGCTCACGTTGCCTCCAGGGTGAACCAGTAAGTCTCTTCAATTGTTTTTATCTGTGTGCCTGACATTATTGTAGATCGTAAGAGAATTGGCCATTTGTTCCTGTGCAAAATACAAATCTTCCTCTCTTTAGTGTGGATTATTGTTTCGGCCGAGCTGAAACCAGCCGGTAAGCTTTTTGTCAGGCTGTAACTACCCACCGCTAGTTAAGGGGAGGGAGCGGGGTAGGTTATCCCTCACACCAGCACTAGCGAATAATCACCACTTTATTTCAGCTCAGTAGAGTAAAGACCTATTCTTTCCCTCCCGCCAAACCCCTTTGTCCTCTACCTCTGCTACTCGCCCAACATTCCCTCGGCTTCGGCGGGCAGGCATGAGCATTGGCTGACAGGAACTCCTTGGAGTGACTTGTCTCAGGAACTAGTTTCGAGTTCCTTCGTTCCAGAGGTAATCCTCTTAACTGGGTTCACCCGAAGGGAGGGAATGCAACCTGTATAACCGAGAGGTTCACCTCCAAGTGTTGCGTAGTCCGACCTTCCGAGGAGGGCCGATGCAACAACCTTCTGAGTGGTAGCTCCCTCGTCCAAAGTGTGATGTGCCATCGGAAGGAGGAGTTGATCGATCCTCTCGTACGAGAAAAGATATCTTCTCCAACGCTTCCTTCTTAGTGGCAGCTCCATCATCCGCAAGGTGATGCGCCATAGGAAAGAGGAGTTGATCGATCCTTCCTTGCGAGAAGAGAGATCTTCTCCAATACTCCCATCTGAGCAGCAGCTCCCTTGTCTGCGAGGCGATGGGTCATCGGGAGGAAGAGGAGTTGATCGATCCTCCCTTGCCAGAGGAGAGATCTTCTCTAACACTCCCATCTGAGCGGCAGCTCCCTTGTCCGCGAAGCGATGCGTCATTGGGAGGAAGAGGTGTTGATCAATCTTCTCACTTGCGAGAGGAGAGATCTCCTGGTGGGTCGACTTCCTTCCACGAGGGTCCGACCGAAAGATATTGGACTCGTGGCAGAACTTTAATTCGTCCATGCCCCGTCCTTACACTTCGGAGCTTGTTGACAATTGAGTTAGGTGATCTCTTACAATTCCTACTCACCACCGCTGTGCCTTCAGGGCACAGTAAAGGTCGAAGACATTTGCGAAGCCAAGCTCTTCGGGACCTGCGCCTCATTGTTTCTAACTCTAAGGAGGAAGAAACAGTGGATCTTCAATTCCTTCTGGGTTATTTTCTTAGGTTTTGTTGCCCGACAAAATGGAGAGCTCTTCGGAGCACTAGCACAATGGGTATGTGATACAAGGTTATTATTTCAAGCCTTAGTCCCAAGGGAAGATTGTTAGCTTCTGCTTACGTTTATGAATGATAGCAAGCCCCGTACACAAAGTGGTGAGACGAATGTTGTCACCTTCTCATTATGTTTACGAACGTCAAGAAGTTTCGCCAACAAGGCAACCAGACAAACTTTGTCACCTCATTACGTTTATGGACGTTAGCAAGCCCTGCCCACAAGGCAGGCAGGCAAACAACAGAGGTGTGATCGCTACACTAGCTGCATGGTTTGTTTTCGAGGGCGGAGGAGCTCACATCTTAGAAATGCCATAGTTAATCGATGATTAAATTCCTTGTTGTGATTCGTCGCACATATATTATTCCCACAAACGGGCTCAGAC
Organism: Palaemon carinicauda; assembly: GCF_036898095.1. Classification (NCBI taxonomy): domain Eukaryota; kingdom Metazoa; phylum Arthropoda; class Malacostraca; order Decapoda; family Palaemonidae; genus Palaemon; species Palaemon carinicauda. Next base: position 5,989,482 of record NC_090766.1, on the reverse strand, counting down.
CCGTCAAATGTTTACCTGGAGGCAAATAGGTTACACATGCGCGGCTGCAGACGGACATGCGCATAAGCGGGCAAGCGATCTTTCTGCCGATGAGAACTATAAACCCTCTTACAATTTAAGAACTCCGTTCTAATAAATCATTAGTGTTGATGGCTATATTCCTTATGGGAAACCAGGTTAGGCATTACTCCTCTTCCTTCCCGTAACTAGACATACGGGATATGCGATCTCCCTTTATCCCAGACAATTCCTTTCTAACTTCTGATTGGAGTTCTTAGTTTTAGAAAATATTGAGACCAGAAACTTCACATACGAGAATGTGTTTCCTGAAAGGGAAAATACGAAATTATGCCAGTTTTTCCTCTTAAGAAATACTGGCTACCATGGTTTACTGATTTGTAACATACTTACTTTGCCAACTCCCATTGCATTTGTGGCAGTTGGGCAAATTCCCCCCCCCCTCTTCATAGCAGGTGTGTGCAACCGGTTGCATGTCTTGACATCAACTTGAGATGTTACTAATCTCTAGATCCCTTGGGAGGAACCGAGGAGAATTGACTGCGCTTGAAGATCAGGGTCACTTGTTCCACTTCATGGAACTTGCTAACCCTTTGGGGGGCCCAATAGGCACAATCCCTTGGTATTGTTGACATCCTACTAAGTATTGGTTGACCAGGTAGTCCAGGGCCCTTCCCATTTTCCTCACAGGTGCTGGTACAACCTGTCTCCTGCAGTCTTAATAGCCTGTTATCAAAGAATTCCTCTTCCTGGAGGAGCTTATAACGCTACCCACCAGGCTGCTCCGGTGACAGTTCGTAGGAAAATAGCCTGGTCCATCCTACTTGGGCGTTAACACACACTAGTTTTGCAAGGACGTCGTGCACGGTGTTGCACACCCATTCACCGAGCAAGGTGGGTAGTTGAGGTCATTTGCCTTACTAAGAGAGGCACCTCACTTCTGTTACACAGTGCTCTTTTGGGCAAGTCTCATTAGTCTTTCTGTCAAGACCCGCACACACAAGAAGCATGGTCTGGTATAAAGGCAAGTTCTACGCTGGGTAGGCTGAGAAAGGCACGTACGGTTAGATCTGTTGTCTTTGAGTACTAGGAAAAGCGCACAAACCAATACGCAGTTCCAGCTCATATCATACAGTTTGGCGAACTGGAAGGAGCGCTCTCTACCAGTTTTGCCCCCACAATCATGGACACACCCCTCGCAAGTGGCACACACTGGTAGCAATTACTTTTAAGAACCAAGAAAGCTTGTTTCCAGCTCTCACCTCGCGAGCACACACTCCCAACGGGGCGAACTAGAAGAGGTGCGCAAGCCAGCCCACCTTCCCAACTCTCGCCTTGCCAGCGCTCGCCCTTGCGAAGAGGAATTGCTGGTAGCCTTCCCTGCAGAGACCAACGATCCTCTTATGGTTCCACCTTTTGTTAAGACCACACTAGGCGAGATCTTTCCGTCAGGGGGTCAAGTACCGGCAAGGCTTTCTCTCGAGAGGCAAATTGTTAGCACCAGTGGCAAAATGGCTGGGGCATCTAGCATCTTTCTTAGCACAGAGACCCACCGAGTGCTTAAGTACTGGTGGGACCTGAACAGAAGAGAGACGAGTTGGTGAGTGTTAGACACCAATATCCTCAGAGTAGATCTCTCTTCTCCCCTGGATTTGTTGGTCTTCACAGATGCTTTAAAAGATGGGGGTTGTTATCTGTTACACCTGACGGCATACGGACTTTGGTCTGAATCCGAAAGGCGGTGCCACATAACCTTCTGGAAATGAGGACAACATGCCTGACCCTCAAGTATTTCCATCAGCTCCTTTCTTGGCATTACATTGGCTGATGAGCGTTAACACTACAATAGTGTCCCACTTGAACAAACATGGAGTGACCCTTTTACAGCACCTATGCCGGCTGTGAAAGTCCTTGTGTGGACAGAAGAAAATTTTGTAGCCTTAAAAGCCCGCGCAAGAAGAACATGCTGGCGGACAATCTGAGCAGGAGGACTCGGGGACTCATGTAGCTGGCTCCGATTGGACAATCGACCTGTCCACGACGTCCCTCAACCGGAACTTTTGGTGTACTGCACACCATTACCGGAACCACAAGCGTTCTTGCAAGACGATTTCCAACACCCTTGGGACAAGATGGACGTCCATGTGTTCCCCCTCCTTCTTAGTAAGGAGGCTATTGAACAGTGTTAGGCCATTGCAAATCTATCAATAACCCTCATAGCTTTGTTGTGGCAGCAAGTAGAATGGCTTCTGGACCTTCTGCATCTGCTCATAGAGGCACGAAGAGAGTTTCCTCCACTTTCCGAGCTACTCGGACAACCACACGGGAAGATTTTCCACCAAGTGATACCATCGCTATGTTTTCACACCTGGTAGCTATCCAGCAACTACTCGCAAGAGAGGCTTTTCAATGCCAGGCGCTTGGCGAGATACCTCCGGAGTAAGCATATGCAGTGTTTCAGTTGAAGTTTTACTGTACCTCTGGGTGGAGAAAGGCTTTCGTTTAGCCTTGAACATTTTCTTTGAACTGAATTGAGTTAGCATTTCCTCCTCAAAGGAATTGTCACTCCTCATTTGGAATTTCTAGTGTTCCTGCCCTCAGTCGAAAGTTAGACCACCTCCTTGGAACGTTGTCATGGTCTTACGTTTACAGAAAGGAGCCCCTCTTGAGCCTCTACATCGTGCCTTGGATAAGGACTTAAACTTAAAGACGGTTTCTTTTGGCCATGACCTTTGCAGTTAGAGTCAGTGAGCTACATGATATTTCAAATGACATCACCCATTCAAGGGGATGAGGCGGCAAGTCGCACTGTTTCGTCCCTGAGTTTGTTGCAAAGACTCAAAATCCGTCCTTAGTGTATCCTAGATTCAGGCCCTTTCGGATGGGGAGTCTCTGATCGGTAACAGACGATACTGATCAACTGTTTCTACGGCCTGTAAGGACGATGAGGTTATATCCCATAAGGATGAGAAGAATTTGACCCCAGATCATTAAGCTGTTCGTCGGCAAGGGAACGCCAAGAGGAGAATCACGAAGAACTCTTATCTCCTCTTGGATCAGGTGAGTAATAGAAAAGGCACGGGCCTCAGATACCTTGACGACGGGTAGACGTCCCCCTGCCCATGATGTCAGGGGGAGTAGGTACTCTCTGGCATTCCAAAAAAATTTTTCTGTTCAGCAGGTACTACAAGAAGGCAGATGGAAACATCAAACAATGTTCACCTGCAAGACATGACCAACAGGAGCCTAGACACTTTCTCAGTAGGTCCTGTGGCGGTTGCTCAAAACGTGATCTAAACTTCTCGGCTCCCTTGTGGGACAAGTATAAGGGGTTTTGAGGGTGAAGGTTACCTGCGAATTAAGTCTAGGATGAATGTGGCAGTGACTCTTCACTTCTTACTTCATCTTCCTTTCTCTTGGTGTGCAGCATTTGGTGTACTCTGCACAGCTGACCTCTTTCTTCTGTGGGCGAGTTTCACGCTCTTTGGACATCCCTATATATGTGTTATGTCTTCGTCCTCATGTCAAGGGGAGGCTGAAAGAAATGTGCATTAGTAGAGGGCTTAGCCAGAATAGCTACTATGTATGTTCCAACAGATTGATTCCTTATTCTCCAGCAATGATTGCCCAGGCCGTTATCCTGCGAAGATAACGTGGTGCAGGATCCCTCAAGGTGTCACTATACAGAGTCCGTCCCAACACAGTTGCCAGCCAGTTGGTTTGGACTTCCACCCACCTAAAGGTGAGTCTCCTCAGTAAAAAGTGGAAGGTTTGTATTTTGCACAGGAACAAATGACAAATTAGGAAGTAATTTGTATTTTTCCGAGCAATACAAATCTGGAGCTCTTTACACATCCTGACCTGCCAGCACTAACCCCCATGGAAGTCCTGCCGCAATTACGAAAGTGACGGTTAGTCGCTGGTTTTGGTGAGTGACTTAATCGCTAGTGCGGGTGTGAGTGGGAGGGTTAACCTACCCTGCTCCCTCCCGCCACTAACTAGCGGTGGGTAGTTACACCCTGACAAAAAAGTTCAACAGCTGGTTTCAGCTTTGCCGAAATAATACGCTACAGTAATGAGATCCAGGTGTGTATTGCTAGGAAAAATGCAAATTTCTTCCAAATATATAATTTTCATTATTTTAAAATACTATAACTGACCTTTCTCTCTTCTTCACTGGTGATCCATCTCCATCAGTATGAGAGAGTCAGTATGTGAACATTATAGGAGATTCATAGAAATAATTGGTGTATTGTCAATTAGATATGTTATTGATTTGCTTTGTCCGGTTGAGCAAAAAATGAGATAAAAAATGAAAGGCAGATAGAAAAATTCAAGAAAAATAAAAAAACACAACTTGGATTTATGAATTTATTTGTAATTACTCATCATTCATTCAATTAATATTTGCAATGGCCACCCTTCCTTTGGATGACGTCTGCAAGGCGTTTGGGGAAGGAGTTGATGAGCTTCTCGCACAGCTCCTTCGAGATTTTATCCCAAGCGGCCCGTAGCGCTGCCTCTAGCGTAGCAAGAGTGGAAGTGTCTTCATTCCAGATACGAGCCTTGAGAATTGCCCACAAGTTCTCGATTGGAGACATATCAGGGGAGTTACCATGCCATTTTTCAATAAAACTAACGTTATTTCCCCTGAAATAATGGGTAACAACCTTAGCTGTATGAGCAGGGGCCCCATCCTGCTGAAAGATTGATGTATCGGTGCGGTGAAACGAATCCTCAAGATGCAAACGAAGCAGTTCGAGATACCTCTCCTGGTTCACAGTCTGCTTGGGGGGTAGAAACACAAGCTCAGTAACCCCACCATATCCCACACCCCCCCAAATCATCAAATAGGCGGGAAATTTGGTGGTAGGAGTGAGGAATTTGGTGTCCAAGGGATCAGATCCCGGTTGACGCCAAACGTTTTTTTCCAGTCTCATTAGAAACGTAAAAGGTTGATTCATCTGTGAAGAGGATTTTTCTGAGTTCCTCCTCAGGCCATTGGCTAAGCTGCTTACAAAATCTTAGTCTATTTTCTCTGTGGCGTTTAGTGAGGAAAGGTTTCTTGCGAGCAGGGCCCTTCTTGTATTTCAATTCCCCCGACAAACATTTTTGTAACGTTCGCACTGATATGTCAGCAAGAACTTCACAATTTTGTTCCTTCAATTGTTTGGCAGTAACACGCGGGTTCATTTCAACATTTTTCTTCAGAAGCCGAATGATACGAGGCGAAGTCTTCTTCTTAGCCCCCCCTCCATGTTGAGGAAACGGGAGGCTACCGTCTCCTGCCAAGAAGCGTGCAACCAACCGTCTAACTTGCCTCTCATTTACTCTGGTTTGATTTACTATATCCTTGGTTTTCATGCCTAATTGGTGACACTCAATCACCCTGACAATGTCATCATGATCAGTTTGAGGCCTAGACATCTTCATCTAGAGTTAATGGCCGAAAAAAACGAAGATTAATTGAGGGGGACTCTTAGCATAACCGTCGCAAATGTTCTCCTAACAAATGCTTCCCAGCAACTGAGGAAGATTTTCTATCTGGTTTGAGAGTGAGGGGGAATGAAGGAAAGTTGCCAATTAGTCATTTAAGCCGTATTTGCCATACAAACTGGATTTTTAGCTGGCGAATATTTGAGCAGTTTGCAATGTCCTAAATTAATTTGGACATCACAACCTGCGCTAACTGTACATGTCTACTCTAATCCTGCACTGGCTTGTGGTGTCAAGAGGATAGAAAATAATTTTGACTTTGAGACTGAAGACAGGGCATTATGGCTTGTCCAAGCCATTGGCTATTGCCATTAACTGTTGGATTATCTAATTACTCTACTAGAAGTATAAGTATTGAAAGGAAAGAAAACTGGGAGTATTTTTTTACTGTACCAGTTGATAAATCTGAGCTTCTAGAGAGAACCAGCTAAGTATAGAAATAAATTATCTGATTGAAATTTTGTTTCTTGAAATGTGTTAATAGTTATGATATATGACAATTCTTATTATATCCATTAGATTATGTGAACAAGATTCTGGCAAAATTAAGTGGATCAACTAGACAGTCATATCGCTTGATTTTATTGAATAAAGGTGTAGGGTTTGTTAGAATTGCATGCAATATACATTTAGTAGCATATTGTTTTTGTTGAGTAATATAAATCGTCACAGACTTGTATTTCATGCAGTATCCACGGAGGAGGTGAGCGATATCGGCTGGATTCTCTAAATCAGTATGCTTGGGTACATAGCATTCCTGAGTAATGATTACATTGTAAAGTCATATATTTTATAGGCAATACCTGAATTAAGAAAAACGGCGTCACTAAAAGTACGAGCAGTTGTTGATAACGTTACCGTTATTTTCAGGGTCATTTTCGTCACATCCTGGAAAAGTAACCGGCGAGGAGCTACTTCTTTTAATCGCAAGTACCTGCTGTAATTTAAGATGTTGGATGGAGTGTGCAATAGGTATTTGAAAGTGGTATTAAATTGGATTTATGACCGTGTGGACATCCGTGAGGTGAGATAAAACGGGTCTTGTGATCAAACAAGGTAGTTGCTCTTGCTGAAGCTGTGAAATTTTCCCCAAGTTGCAGCGATGCTCATGTTTACTGAATCTTGATATTGCATAATTGTTTAATGTTATTAATCTCATTTTTATTATATTTTTTTTTTCTTTTTAGTTGAATCACGTTCGCTAAACTCCAATTTTGATGTATTGGCCTTTTGAAGTAGGCTACATCAATGATATTGTCTTAGCATTTCTACAGTTATCCCAAATTCACTGGTAAACACCTTTATTAGTCACGTGTAGACATCCGAGTGATATCTGCAAATAATTTTTTATGCTGAAATTAAGTATTTACTTGGAATCTTAAAGATGCCAGGGGTGTTATGACGGTGCTTTTTGTGCTAGCCATGTTTTAAAGCTATACAATAAAGCCATTTTTATAGGAATTGTTATTTATTTATAAGGATAATACTTGTTTGAGTGAAATATTATTAATCATGGCATACTTGCCTCCCCAAGGATCAAGTTGTAAGACGATAAAATTCGCTGTTATCTTTTTAAGAAAAAATTCCAATTTAAAAACGGTGAAGGTCATCCTACACCAGAAATTCAAGGGTCTCGGCTAGGGATAGCTACAGCCATAACGTCTCAGAGTTTAAGAATGTTAGCCAAAGCGAAGACGGTTCTCTGGTTACGAGGTGAAAATTTTTTTCTTTTGTCTTTTGGATGTGATAAAACATGTATAGAAAAAATGCTTCGGAAATGTATCCGTAAAGAAAAGAGTACTAAAAGACATAGGAGCTTGGTGATGGATGGTTGATAACATTTCATTGTTGCCCTTGAGGAGGCAAGATATTAAAAGATATCTTGGTTAGGCCTATCATAATGGTGATTATAATGGAAAGATAACCAACATATACAATACTGCATGAAATATCAAGGCATATTCAAGTTAAGTATAAAAATTCTATATGAAAATTAAGATAGATTTAAAGGGTCAGTTGAAAATGTGCAGTCTTCAAAGAAATAAGTAATTCCAGAGGAAGAGGTTTTGTAGGATGTATTGATGCTTGTCCTTGCAAGTCAGTCGGCGGAGGATTGTACAATGGTAACGGTGAAGATGATATCATTGTGGATGATCTATCCAAACGGTCTTCCTATCATCCTCACTTAAATATAAATTATTCAATATTGTACTTGAAAACATACTAGAATATGATCCAGTTTAGAAAGAAAGTGTAAACAGTCTTGACAAGTGAAGGGATCTATAGTCCATTTCTTTTAGCGAGGCATATTTGCACCGACTCGCAGCGGTGCCCTTTTAGCTCGGAAAAGTATCCTGATCGCTGATTGGTTAGAATTATCTTGTCCAACCAATCAGGCGATCGGGAAACTTTTCCGAGCTAAAAGGGCACCGCTGCGAGTCGGTGCAAATATGCTTCGCTAAAAGAAATGGACTATAGTAGTTCGTCTGTTTCAGTTGTACTTTTTGCTGTTGGTGTCTTTCGAAAAGCACATCAGTAATGGTCAGTGTAATACGAGACTTGCTATGCAATGAAGGTAAAGCACATCCCGAAGATTTCCTGTGGATGAGAAAGGCTTGTATAGGGTTTCAATTTACCTAGAATTTAATGGTGAACATTTGTGACCAAGACCCCTAAAGTAATCATCCAGTGGGTTGCTTTACACCCTTTTGAAATTCTTACAATATTCCAATAAGGAGTGAATGGGATAAAAAGGTGGTTAAATTATTATTAGAATTGTTGCAGAAAAATATTTACAAGGATTGGACTTGCATTGTGGGCACTTTTTATCCGTTATTCTGTTAAATAAATTTACTTATGATTTAGTTTTTACGTCGGGATAACGTTACAACTTAAATAGAACATTTAATAGGGTTTCTGATTTAAATCGACAATTGACAAAGTTTCTCTTACTGAAGTGTTCAGTTCATTAGGAAGTGCTGTGATTTTTGTTCTCAGTGTAAGGAAAGACGTGGCTATGTGAGGTTTGTATCAAATGTATCAAAAATAGCCTAAAAGTCATTAATGTATAAATCCGATCTTCCTCTTGGAAGAGAGATTTTGCAATGAAAAACTACACGCATGAATTCCGGATGAATTGTGGTTCTTTTTAGTTAATCTATACTAATACTGACGTAGAAAGTCCTTATATTAGTTTATGACGTTCCCAGGTATTGGTCGAATTACTAACTTTGAGACGGTTTTTCTTCAAGATTAATGGTTTGAATCGAGGAATGCACTTTTGAGTGTATTCTAGTTCATTGGTTACATTACCGTTGTGGCTCGTCGTCGTCGGCGCCCACTCGTGTCCGAGTATTGGGTTCTGTTGTTAGCCATCAGCCTCCTATCTTTGGGGTGGGTGCTTATGTCTGATGTGGCTGTTAAGTCCTAGTCTGTTGTGGCTATGTAAGGAATAATTCTATTGACGCCTCCAGTAAGTTGCCTCATTATGCTGGAAAATGTAGCAGGTTTTCTCATATGAAATATTCAGTTTGTGTGTTAAGAAAAAGAATTTAGGTATATGCTTGAATTCAGCATGAAAATGATTGCATTATATCACGGGTGACAATTGTTGACCAGTCCTTTCAGTAGTCTCCAAAGCTGTTTCAATGGCTGCTATTAGCATAGGATTTATTTTATCCCCCAGAACTTTATCCCTCTCCAGGTTTGTGTCCTGGTTAGTTGTGGGATTTTATTTATCCAAATTATATAAGGATATGCTACAAAGAAACTAGTACAAGGTTGTGTACTTGATACTAGAAAAGAGTATTTTTCTTTTTCTTTTTTACGATGTATGATTGTTTTGTATGGAATTGTAACTATTGGTGAATATGTGAACTTACAGTACCAATGAACTGATTTTTTTTTTAGTTCTTTTCTATAGGCAAATGAACCGAGTGTAATCAACTGTATATTTGTTTTGCTGTTCAAATATATTTCATAGATTTTTTGTTACAAACTGAAAGGGTTTGAAATTGTTGTATATTGTAAGTAATTGGTATTATAAATACTGTATTTAAATGATAGCTCGTGTCAGGTGCAGCGAATGCATCTGTCTAAAGATGCAGTTTCTGCCTTGGCTTCTTCAACCCATTCTTCAGCCATCATAGACTCTTATCGCATGTTGACAGCTACAGTATTGTGAGGAAACAAGTTGAGATTACTCCCCCTAACAATTGATGTAGTTAACATAGACTATTACTTTTATCAAAAGAGACAGAGATTTGGTAAGAGAAGATGGTGGCTCTAGGAATAGAAATGGTGTCAAAAGCTTTCCTCCTCTCCCTTTCAGTCAATCTTGTAGATTTATCTTAATGGATTTTGATTATTGGTGCATGTGCCCAGTCAGCCTCCTAAGGTACAAAAATCAACATGCCATTTTGTAAACCCAGGATCACAATCACATTTCTCAAATAAATAGTCCAGCTATGAATTCGATTGTTTCATTTGTTTCCTTTTCATATTGTGTTAATTGACTTGTGTGACCTTTACAGCTGTTGAGGAATGCCGATGAAATTTAGTTTTGTTCTTCAAGCTTTTATGGAGAGTTTGAAAATGGCCTGCTGAGCTGCATTACGTTACAATAAGTCAGGCGTTAGTCGTAGTTGGAAAGTTTTGAATGAAATCTAGTTTGTAAGTACATTTATGGTTTTTTTGTAGAAGCCCAAGTGGAAAAGTTATGATTTTTCTTTTTATCTTTTGCCCAACAGGAATATTGTAGTAGTGTAGTTGATATATGAAGCAAAGTTATTTATGAACCAATACTTAATAAAGTAATGTAAATATTGTTAATAAGTGTTGATCACTTCAAAGCAGTATTTCTTTTGAAGCTGGTTTTCCATGAAAAGACTTACTAAATTGTATTGTGTGTAACGTTCCATAATGGAAATTCCATTGACTTCTCAAGTCTGGGCTGAGAGGCATTACTACAAACGTCTCGTACCGTTGTGCACATAACATAGTAGTACGGGTAATTTTAACTTAAGGATTAGTTGTTTAGGTTCATAGAAGGTTAATGAATAAGCCTTTTTTTCCAACCCAAATACAAAGCCTTTCCCTTTAAAAGGAATATGTTTTAAGCTAGGCTCAAAGTGGCTGCCTAACGAGGTGTTTGTAGTTTCGTGTGGGTGGTGGAGAAGTCCCACCCCCTTGCTGACCCACTTTGATTATAATCACCGGAGAGTACAGATATACTCTCAATGCCTTCAAATGGCTCTTTTAATCTGGTTTTTCAATATTAAACTTACCCGATAATCATGTAGCTGTCAACTCCGTTGCCCGACAGAATTCTACGGGAGGGATACGCCAGCTATCACTATACTAGAAGGGGGTGTACTCACAAGCGCCACCTGTGGCCAGGTACTACAGTACTTGTTGTTGACGCCACCACACTTTTTCCTCTGTCGTGCTTCCGGCAAGACGTTCTTGGATACGCTTATGATTTTGGAGTATTGTTCACGGTTTGGTGAAGTATTTCTCTAAAATTTGCAGCTATTCGCTATACTGGAAACTTCTTTATTAGCTTAGTTAGCTTTTGGAATTATTTTGATTAATTATGGTGACGAGAGAGTATGAACTCTCTTTCACCTTTAAATGGCCGACCCTTCCCTTAGACGGAAGTGTTGGTGTCTAAGAGAGTATAGACTCTTTCTTAATTTTGCTTAACAAAGTTATAGATTTATTTTATATCTCTCCGCCTCTTATAGGCCTCTTCGATTAACTTCCTTTTATTATAAACTTATTAAAATGAATTTTTATATTTGTTTATATTCGACCTTCCTAATAGTAGGCGGTCTTTTCTTGGTACCGAAGTTAATTAACTTTGAGCCCGTCATTTCGGTTTTACCTGTTAACATATTATGCTATTTTAATGTCTTTGAAAGAATTTCTTTGATAGTCTCGTACTGTTTTCAAAGTTGAACTAACGTTTTGTTTTGTCTCTGCAGTTGTTGACGTTCAGAACGTTCAACTTGCGCTCTATCGTTACGATAGAGAAAGAATTTTCACGGTTTCACGTTGCAGTAAGAGTAACCGTGTCTAGCGTTTTGTTCATTCTTTCTTAACTTAATGGTTTTAATCCTAATAAAGGAACTTTTCATTTTGGGAAATATTTCAGTTTTTTCCTTTAACAATAATATGTTTTAACGATATATATGATTGGGCTCTTCTCTCAGGTTCTAAGTCAAGAGAGAGAGAGAGAGAGAGAGAGATAGAGACGGAGGGAGAAAGAGGAGGATAAACGTTTCATTCAAGCGAGTAACGTTGTTATGGTTTTTGCTCTTCTCCCTAGTCTCTTTAGGGGAAGAAGGTAAACGTTTCTAGAGTGATCTAGTGTTTAGTCTCTTTCCAGCCACTGAATTATTTATCTTTCATTAGATTTTTCTGTTACATTGTAATTCTGTTTTCGCAATTACTAACTTTTGAGAAAGGATAGAATTGCGTGTTTCAGGTACAAACCACTTAAAGTTTCGAGTTCAGTGAAATAAGTGCAAACAGAAAATCAAAGTGATAAGTGATTAGCACAAAGTGTGTCAGTGTTGTGCGTGAGGGTACTTCTGTGCGCGCCAGTCGTCCTCCCAGTCCGGGACCTCTTGCAAGCTCCCAAGCCCAGGGGAGAAGCAATGTCGAAGGGCAAAAGGGTTCAGCAGGCCTTGATTGGCGCACAGAAGTATCCTCGGTGGTTGCGGGCGTGTCTTACCGAGACCGTCACTCCCACCCGCAGACGATTGAGCCCTTATTTTGCTCGTCTGCAGAAGAAATTTAGGGGAGAAAACGCTGGTCTCAGGTCTCAAGACCTCTTAAACGTAAAAGTCCAGACCTATGCCAGACGTACAAAGTTAGAGTTCAACAACCCGGATGCAGTCATTGGGTTAGCTCTGACTCGCCGCAGTCATCAGTTGAATGCACTCCGCCTAAGAGGAGTAAGGTTCTGCCGCAACAGATCTCTGCTGTTAAGGCTTTACCTCAGCAGACCTTAGTGTCTGCCGACCCCAAGTTGACTCTACTGCAGTCCATGCAGTCACAACTTTCGGTCTTGATGCGTGAGTGTCGGGCTGAGAAGGTTGCGCCTCCGCCTGCGCTCGCTCCGCCTGCGCTCGCTCCGCCTGCGCTCGCTCCGCCTGACCGCAGTACCGCCTGCCAGGCGTACGATGTTGAGCCACGTTATGAGTTTACTGATCCCAGTGGTGTGCAGCTCCCTCCGCCTTCCTTAAGGCAACCTCAGCAATGGGAACAGGAGGCTTATACCTCTCTTCCTCCGCTTCCACTTGCTGTTCCACCAGTGAGACAACACTCGCTTGAGGTACAACAACCTCTCCCATCCATGAGTCAGTCTCCTCAGCTCTCGCTGCAGCGAGCTCAACCCTCCTCAGGGCAAGCACCTCAACCCTCCTCAGGGCAAGCACCTCAACACCTTAGCCTTGCGCCTCAGGAGCCTCAACTTGCGAGACTTTTACTGCGTTCTGCGCAGCCACTGCCTTTTCGCTCTCAGCTCACACCGCAGGAAACTCAACTCGTTCCTCAGGAACTTGCTACTGCGCATCCGCCAACCACTCAGCAAGCGCAACCCTTGAGTTCAGCCACTCATGCCAGGAGTCAGCCTCCTCCACCCATGCGCCTACCTTCTGCTACTTCTTTTGATCAGCCTTTGCAGACTGAGCCTCAGGTGTTCCCTCAACAGAGTCTTGAAGAGGAAACCACAACTATTGTTGTTCCAGCTCGTTCTGACTCTGCTGTTCAGCATACCTTACCTCCATTTTCAAACATTATGATAATGGAGGTTATTTGTATTACTTATAAAAATATATTTGTATTCCTTGCAATATATTTTTAACAATATCGCAAAATATGGCAAAAATATGAATCATGAGTTATGAATGTAAGGTAAATATTATGTTGATATTAAAACCCCATGCAAGCATGCATAAAGCACTCTAGCACTGGTCATGGAATTTCTGAGAAATGTTAAACGCCATGCACACGCTCTGCTTACCTTACAACAGGCTCTACATACAGCATGCTCTGCTTACAGCATGCTCTGCATACAGCATGCTCTGCATTCAGCATGCTCTACATACAGCATGCTCTGCATACAGCATGCTCTGCATACAACATGCTCTGCATACAGCATGCTCTGCATACAGCATGCTCTGCATTCAGCATGCTCTGCATACAACATGCTCTACATACAGCATGCTCTGCATACAGCATACTCTGCATACAACATGCTCTGCATACCTTACCGCATGCTTCTCAGTCACACATCTTTGGTTGTTGCCAACTCACTAGACTGGCAAGCAGTTTCATAACGTTGCCTTCTAGTCTGCTGCTTTTGCACCAGTGAAACCCTCACTGAGAGAACTTAGCTTTTCTAGGATATGGTCCCTGTAGATGAGAAAGTTCTTTTCTCCCTCCTTCTGATATTCCCTTGAGGACTCTGTCATTTGGAGGGAGCCTTTAGCTGCGTAGCCTCCTATGGACTTTTATTTAAGCATAACATGCTTCCAGGGAAGGTAATGGTTCCACTTCAGTCGCTAATCCCGTCTGTTACCACACCTGCTCCCATAGACCTTGAGCTGTGTTGCAAGACATGCAGTCCAAGCTTAGTCCTTGTTAGAGGATTTTTTGTTTACGGAGTCAATGTGTCACGGGGAAGACGTTCAACAACCAGCAGAAGTGACTTGTTGTGACGCAGTGCGGCAACCTCAGCAACCCGATAAGGAGTTGTCTGTACGACCCAGACAGTCTAGACAGATTCGGGTTGTCACTGTACTTCCTCTCTTGCCCATGGTTGACAGTTCACAGACTGTGCAGCAGTACCATGATCTTGTGTCCGGCTCCGTCAGACGACTGGCTTTTAAGAGCTCCCACAAGTCGTCGCTGTCTGGAGATTTTCAAATGGACTATGGATCTGACCAAGGAACTGGGCCTCCTGGTCAATTTTGAGGAGTCTCAGCTCGTCCCATCCCAGACCATTGTCTCCTTGGGTATGGATCTTCAGAGTCGAGCTTTTCGGGCTTCTCCGTCGGCCCCAAGGATCTTCCAAGCCCTAGAATGCATCCAGAGCATGCTGAGAAGGAACCGATGCTCAGTCAGGTAGTGGATGAGTCTAACAGGGACACTTTCATCGCTGGCCCTGTTCATCGTGTTAGGGAGACTCCACCTCCCCCCCTTCAGTATCATCTAGCTGCTCACTGGATAAAGGACATGACGCTAGAGACGGTCTCAGTTCCTGTTTCCGAAGAGAGGAGGTCTTCTCTCGCGTGGTGTAAGAACAGCTTTCTTCTCAAGGAAGTCTACCTTTGGCTGTTCAGAAACACGACCGCCGTCTCCTCTCGGACGCATCAGACACGGGCTGGGGTGCGACTTTGGACGGACAAGAATGCTCGGGAACATGGAATCAGGAGCAAAGGACACTTCACATCAATTGCAAGGAGTTGTTGGCGGTTATTCTGGCCTTGATAAACTTCAAGTCCCTCCAGCTTAACAAAGTGGTGGAGGTGGACTCTGACAACACCACAGCCCTGGCTTACATCTTCAAGCAGGGAGGGACTCTTTTGTGGAAGTTGTTCTAGATCGCAAGGGACCTGCTCATCTGGTCTAAAGATCGAAAGCTAACTGGTAACGAGGTTCATTCAGGGCGGTATGAATGTCATGGCAGATCACCTCAGCCGGAAGGGTCAGGTCATCCCCACAGAGTGGACCCTTCTCAAGAATGTTTGCAGCAGACTTTGGGCCCTGTGGGGTCAGCCAACCATAGATCTGTTCGCTACCTCGATAACCTAGAGACTCTCTGTTGTATTGTTCTCCGATTCCAGACCCAGCAGCAGTTCACGTGGATGCTTTTCTGCTGGATTGGTTCCATCTCGACATGTATGCATTCCCGCCGTTCAAGATTGTCAACAGGGTACTTCAGAAGTTCTCCTCTCACAAAGGGACACGGCTGACGTTGGTTGGCTCCGCTCTGGCCCGCGAGAGAATGGTTCTTAGAGGTACTGCAATGGCTGGTCGACATTCCCAGGACTCTTCCTCTAGGAGTGAACCTTCTAAGTCTACCTCACGTAAAGAAGGTACACCCAATCCTCCACGCTCTTCGTCTGACTGCCTTCAGACTTTCGAAAGACTCTCAAGAGCTAGGGGCTTTTCGAAGGAGGCAGCCAGAGCGATTGCCAAAGCAAGGAGAACATCCACTCTCAGAATCTATCAGTCTCAAGGGGAAGTCTTCCGTAGCTGGTACAAGACCAATGCAGTTTCCTCAACCAGTACCACTGTAACCCAGATTGCTGACTTCCTGTTATATCTAAGGAAAGTAAGATCCCTTTCAGCTCCTACGATCAAGGGTTACAGAAGTATGTTGGCAGCGGTTTTCCGCCACAGAGGCTTGGATCTTTCCACCAACAAAGATCTACAGGACCTCCCTAGGTCTTTTGAGACCTCAAAGGAACGTCGGTTGTCCACTCCAGGCTGGAATCTAGACGTGGTCCTAAGGTTCCTTATGTCATCAAGATTTGAACCTCTCCAATCAGCCTCTTTTTAGGACCTCACATTAAAAACTCTTTTCCTCGTGTGCTTGACAACAGCTAAAAGAGTAAGTGAGATCCACGCCTTCAGCAGGATCATTGTTTTCACATCTGAAACGGCTACATGTTCCTTGCAGCTCGGTTTTTGCTAAACGAGCTTCCTTCACGTCCTTGGCCTAAGTCGTTCGAGATCCCAAGCCTGTCCAACTTGGTGGGGAATGAACTGAAGAGAGTACTTTGCCCAGTTAGAGCTCTTAGGTACTATCTAAAAAGGTCTTAACCTTTACAAGGACAATCAGAAGCCTTATAGTGTGCTATCAAGAAACCTTCTTTTCCAAGTTCTAAGAACTCAGTTTCTTACTATTCAGGCTTCTGATTAGAGAAACACATTCTCATCTGAAGGAAGAAGACCTTGCTTTGCTGAAGGTAAGGACACATGAAGTGGGAACTGTGGCTACTTCAGTGGCCTTCAAACAGAGCCATTCTCTGCAGAGTGTTATGGATGCAATCTATTGGAGAAGCAAGTCAGTGTTCGCATCATTCTATCTCAAAGATGTCCAGTCTCTTTACGAGTACTGCTACACCCTGGGACCATTTGTAGCAACGAATGCAGTAGTAGGCGAGGGCTCAGCCACTACATTCCCATAATCCCATAACCTTTTAACCTTTCTCTTGAATACTTTTTATGGGTTGTACGGTCGGCTAAGAAGCCTTCCACATCCTTGTTGATTTGGCGGGTGGTCAATTCTTTCTTGAGAAGCGCCGAGGTTAAAGGTTGTGATGAGGTCCTTTAGTATGGGTTGCAGCCCTGTATACTTTAGCACCTTTGAGTTGATTCAGCCTTCCAAGAGGAACGCTGCGCTCAGTAAGGAAGACGATCTTATTAAAGGCAGAGTAACGGTTCAAGTCGACTTCCTTACCAGGTACTTATTATTTCATTGTTATTGTGGATAACTGATTATATGAAATACGGGATACTTAGCTATCCTTTAGTCTTGTACACTGGTTTTTCACCCACCCCCCTGGGTGTGAATCAGCTACATGATTATCGGGTAAGTTTAATATTGAAAAATGTTATTTTCATTAGTAAAATAAATTTTTGAATATACTTACCCGATAATCATGATTTAATTGACCCACCCTTCCTCCCCATAGAGAACCAGTGGACCGAGGAAAAAGTGAGGTGGCGTCAACAACAAGTACTGTAGTACCTGGCCACAGGTGGCGCTTGTGAGTACACCCCCTTCTAGTATAGTGATAGCTGGCATATCCCTCCCGTAGAATTCTGTCGGGCAACGGAGTTGACAGCTACATGATTATCGGGTAAGTATATTCAAAAATTTATTTTACTAATGAAAATAACATTTTTCTTCAAAGACAGTTCTATACTGTGGTCTTCCACTGTCTTGGGTTGGAGTTCTTTTGCTTGACGGTACAATCAGGCACACTTTTCTATCTTATTTCTCTTTCGCTTGTTTTTATAGTTTATAGGTGAAAGGTCTATTTTAGCGTTACTGTTCTTGAAATATTTTGTATCAATCATTACTTTTCTTGTAGTTAATTAATTTCCTTTCCTCACTGGGCTATTTTTCCCTGTTAGTAATAGGGTGGCCAGGGCCCCAGTCATCCGTTGAGATACTACTGCTAGAGAATTATGGGGTCCTTTGACTGGCCAGACAGTACTACATTGGATCCTCTCTGGTTACGGTTCACTTTCCCTTTGCCTACACATACACCGAATAGTCTGGCCTATTCTTTACAGATTCTCCTCTGTCTGCATACACCTGACAACACCGAGATTACCAAACAATTCTTCTTTACCCAAGGGGTTAACTGCTGCACTGTAATTGTTCAGGGACTTCTTTCTTCTTGGTAAGGGTAGAAGAAACTCTTTAGCTATGGTAATGAGCTCTTCTAGGAGAAGGACACTCCAAAATTGAACCATTGCTCTCTAGTCTTGTGTAGTGCCCTTGCCTCTGTATCATGGTCTTCCACTTTCTTAGGTTAGAGTTCTCTTGCTTGAGGGGAACACTCGGGCACACTATTCTATCTAATTTTTCTTCCTCTATATTGTTGTAGTTTTTATAGTTTATAAAGGGAATATTTATTTTAATGTTGCTACTGTTCTTAAAATATTTTATTTTTCCTTGTTTCCTTTCCTCACTGGGCTATGTTCTCTGTTGGGGCCCCTGGACTTATAGCATCCTGCTTTTCCAATGTTGGAAAAGCAGGTAAACTAAAATTAACAGTGGTTTCGGAAAGAACAGAAATGAAAGTATAGATGAAGGCATATGTACAAAGATTCATTCATTTCCTGGCCACTAAAATTGATTAATTTTGTGGGTGACGACTCTTCATTTTGTTTTTGATCCAGCAGTTGTGCAGAAAAATTCTTGGCATAAAAATATCCAAGCGTCATATTTTTCTTAAACCTCTTTGATAAGCAAAATTAGATAATTCTTTAGTGGTTCAGTTTCATACATATGATCCCTCAGAATTGAAAAAAAAAAACCTTTTGTTTTAGTAATACTTTAATACAAAAGTAATTTTATGAAAATCTTTTCTTTTTAAGCTTATGTCTTGATAATTGTTACTTTAACTTGGCTCTTGAAAGTCTTTCATAAGTTAGACATATATCAACTTCATCATCAGATGGGTGAAAAAGTCTGCCTTCACATTTTAATAAGGTTTAGGATTTTAAGAAATCATCCTTCTTACTGATTAGAGCTTCTACATTTTTCACGTAATGATTGTTTTAAACGGCATCATGCACCCAGCTATGTACTGTACACTACAATGGCAATCATACAAAACGAAAGATGTTGTGTACCGTATTATCGTTGTTCGAATAGTTATCACTTCAAACAATTGCCTAATTATTAGAGTAATTTTCTTTTGAACAATTTTCTATTCGAACAACTTTTCAAATAGCCTCCTGGTTTTCGAATTATTGTTTGTTCCTACACTAAATACAAACCCTCATTCTTTACTATAGGAGATATTCTAGCGCGAGCTGGAAAATATGGCAGAAAAACCTTAACAAGGTCGTTAACGACCGGACGGGTAATTACCCACCTGCCAGTGGTGGGGGACCGCTGGTCGGTAGCTGCTGTTTACCTTCAATGGAATTCTAGCCGTCGCAGTGGTAACACCTCTGCTCCTGCTTTATTTGCTGGCAGACTAGCTTTTCTTTTTTTTTTTTTTTTTTTTTTAGTTTTGATTAATCCTTTTTCTTTTTCTTTGAAGATGATGTCCTCTATTTGAGGAAGTGTTCACGACGCCTTTATGTCACCGCTGGATGTGGATCCTCTTTCCCTATGCCCCGTTACGGAGGTCATGGGTGTTCTGCTACTCTGCTGAGGATGGGTTCCCCTGCCAAGTATGTAGAAGAGGTCTCCACATTATCTTCTCCTCCCCCTCCACTTCATTGTCCTCCCCTCTTCGGAGGCTAGGAGGGAGAGATAGAGAAGAGGAAAAGGAGAGATCGCACTCCATTGCCCAGTGGTTCTCTCCGGAATCACAGGCGACATTGGAGGAGACATAATCGTTCTTGCTCTTCCTCTTCTGTCTCTTCACGAGATGTCTCGCCGTTAGTCTAAGCACTCTTGTCACAAACTTAAGAGCGCTTCCTTCTTACCCTAACATAGGGCATCAAGAGCGTATGCGCCAACATGCGCGTACGCTCCAACAAGAGCATAGCTCCATCTTGTGCCATGCGCTCACCTGCGCACAAACTTCTGCGCGCCACCAATCTTCTGCACAATGGCACTTTCTTGCGCCTGCACGTGTGCATACGCGCCCAACACCATCCTACGCGACAGGTAAAACCTGCACATCAACTTTCTACTGTTAGAAGGTCTTCTGACAAGGCAGCCATGCTGCCTTCTTCCGCAGCGCCAGTGCTTACCAACGCGCTAGCGCTTTGCAACACGCCAACGCTTATCAACGCACCAGCACTTACCGGCGCACCAGCCTTCTCCCGCATCCGCAAGGATATGCGGGCACACCCGCCCGCCCATATGATTCCACTATGGGTAATTTTCTCCTGCGCGCGCGCTCTCTCCCTACGGTTGGCACAGACGTGCGAGATAACTCTCCCGCACGCCTGTGTACGCCTTCACCTATTCTCACCGAAGAGACAGGCGAAATAAGAAGAGACGTTATCATTCTCGCCTTCTGTCTCTCAGTCTCTCACCAAGACTTCCTGCCTCGAGATTATATACACTCGTGCCACAAATCTGAGAAGAACGATCCCTCTCATCATCGTTCTGCCTTGCTGTCGTCGTCGTGCGAGGGATCATCTAAGAAAACAGGAGAGAGGCCAAGAGCAAAGCACGTCCTAACCTCGAACTCTCTTCTTTGCATATTAGTTTGAGGGTCTCCGTCCGCTCTAGAAAAAGTCAGATAGAGCGCTTCTCCTTGCTTTTCTCTCTGTCTTCAGAGAGATCGCTCTCACCTTTGAATTAGCGATCTCTGACCCTTTGGGGTCTCGTGACAAGGAAACCTCGGTTTCCCGGTGCGCTGTCCCTTCGTTTGCTCACAGCTAGTTGCTGAAACCTTGGGTTTTCGTGCATTTAGTCTCGCTGACACTTCGGTGTCTCATGACAAGGGAGACTTCCGTTTTCCTGTTGTTCTAGCCCTTCGGGTTCTCGCAACACAAACTCTAGGGGCACGTACGTGCACGCTGAACCTTCGGGTTCTCGCAACACGACCTCTAGGGGCACGCACGATCACGCTGAACCTTCGGGTTCTCGTGACACAAGTCATCAAGAGCGTTACTCTTATGTCAGAGAGTCTTTGGACTCTTGTCACGCGGAGTGTTCGCGTACGCCCATAACGATCAGGAGTTTTACTCTTATGGCAGAGTCGTCAGACCCCAGTCACGCAGGTGTTCGCACGCAATTAGCACTACACATGTAAATCTCCGATCATACACTCGCGGGGTCAATCCCTCGCTCCTGAGTTTCAGACAGGACAACCTCCCTAATTCCTTTGCTCCCTATTGAGTTAAGGATTTCGAGTATCTCGGAATCCTCGAAAGAAGCTGCAGGGGTTCGCCCCCTTCTTCTCTTCGGTTGAGAGCAGAAGGGAACAGTCATGTTACGAGGTAACACTCGCTGTCAACCTGCAACTTGATCAACTTAATGGGAACTCAGATTGCTGACAGGAGGTTCGCCTCCAGGGATTAGAGATCCTTCCCTTATGAGGGAGTGATAACCTTCTTCGGAATTGGACTGCGTGAAAGATCCATTCCCCTTCCGAGGGAAAGTTTCCCCACTTCAGACAGTCAGCAACCTTCCCTCCTTCGTAAGGAGTTGCAAACAGCTCAATGAGTTTTACCTCTGCTATCTCGTCCCCGAAGACTGTGCTTTCTCCCCTGGAGCTGGGAAAAGCAAGTCTACGGCTTATGCCTCCTTCGGGAGGAACTTCTTCCTGAGAGTATGCTGGGCTCAGGCGATGTCCTTCTTCGGGAGGACTTCTCTCTCGTTCACGAGAGGAGATTTTTTCGCCTACGTTTTTTCCATAAAACTGGGAGAAAACTTGCCTTAGGCGATGCCCTCCTTCAGAAGATCTTCTCTCTCGTTCGCGAGGGAGAGATTGTTACGCCTTCGCTTTTTTTCCCATAGAACGGGGGGAAAGCTTGTCTTAGGCAATGTTCTCCTTCGGGAGAACTTCTCTCTCGTTCGCGAGAGAGAGATTATTACGCCTTCGCTTTTTTCCCATAGAACTGGGGGAAAGCTAGTCTTAGGCAATGTTCTCCTTCGGGAGAACTTCTCTCTCGTTCGCGAGAGAGATTATTAAGCCTATGCTTTTTTCCCAATGAATTGGGAGAAAGCTTGTCTTAGGCCAAGTCCCCCTTCGGGAGGACTCCTTTCTCGTTCACGAGAGGGAGTTTTTTACGCCTACGTTTTTTCCCTAGAACTAGGAGAAGACTTGTCTTAAACGACGTCCTCCTTCGGGAGAACTTCTCTCTCGTCCGCGAGAGAGAGATTATTACGCCTATGCTTTTTTCCCATAGATCTGGGAGAAAGTTTGCCCTAGGCGATGTCCTCCTTCGGGAGGACTTCTCCCTCGTTCGTGAGAGAGAAATTATTAAACTTACGCGTTTCCCCATAGAGAGGGGAGGAATCTTGCCTTTGGCAATCCTTCCTTCGGGAAAACTTTTCCCTCGTTGAGAGAGAAAAGTTAATACGCCTACGCTTTTCCCCATAGGGCAGGGAGAAAGCTTCGTTTTAGGCGATCTCCTTAGGGAGAACCTTCCTACCTTCACGAGAGAAACTTGTAGGAGTTTACTGATCTACGCTCCTCCCTCTTACGCCTTTTGGTTCTCCTCCAGGGGTGGAGCGAGAGCCTTGTATTAAGCGACATTCTCCTTCGGGAGAACAAATCTACCCTGCGGAGGAATTATTTTCATCCCTGACGTTCTCCCCCTCGTGCTGGTAGGAGACATCTTTTTGATCCTACTGGTTCCCCTCACGTTGACCCCTCGGGGTCTCGGGACGATCACCCTTTCGCCGGGTGTGATCAGGAGCCTTTAAACTTTCATCATGTTTATCCTACGGGCTCTCATGACCTTAGGAGTCCTTCGGGCCTCTGTCGCGTTGGACTTTCGAGTTCACACGACTTGGAACCTTCGAGTTTCAGTTATGCTAGTAGTCGGGCTCTGCTAACAATTAGCACAGAGTGTCTGTGCACGCACGCAATTAGCGCTATGCACGCGATCATCGTCATTAAGAGTTTACTCTTATGACAGAGCCTTCCGACTCTCGTCAGGGGTCTTCGCCATTACCTCCAGACACTCCGACTTCTCCATTCTTCCCCTTTCGATAAGAAAGATACGAGGGGTAAGATATAAGGTTTGTCTGCTACTCGCGTCTCCACTTTTTCCTGTGATAACACGCAAGGAATTATCGCAGCCTGAGGATTTCTTGTGAGTGCTGCCGTCGAGGGACTTGGAATCCTCCTATTTAAGGACTCTAAGAACTGTGTGTTATATCTCGTGCCTCGGCGATTTGCATCTGTCTCCTCGACCCGTTGTCTTTCCAGCCTTAGACAGGCTATGTATTGACAGTCTGGGGTTCGAGTCCCGCCCAGACTCGTTAGAGCCTTCAGTGCCTACAACCTTACCATCCTTGTAAGCCTATAGTTCTATCTGCTGAGTCTTCAGCAGCCACTGCCTGGCCTTCCCTGGTCCTAGCTGGGTTGGAGAGGAGGCTTGGTCGTTGACCATATATGGTTAGTCTCTAGGACATTGTCCTAACGGCTAGTGCAATGTCACTGTCCCTCGCCTCTGCCTTTCTTGAGCGACCTTTAAACCTGGTCTGTTCTCCGAGTTCAGAGACGTCAACCTTCTCCTGTGATCTTAGATCCCTTCACGGCGAGGCTCACACCAGGCTAATCCTCGAAGAGACACTCAACTCTTCCAGGCTCTTCTCAGTCACAGAAGCCTCGGCAAGGGAAGCGACTTCAGTGTCCCTTCAGGCTTGCACGTGGTCTGATACAGTCGGCTACCATGCGAGCCACGAGGACTTGTCAAACCAAACTCTAGGCAGACCCTACAAGAAGTCCTAACTGCTGGGGCTAAGACATGGACTTCTTAACCGCTACAACAGCGACAATGTGAAGCATTTGGATCCTCAAAAGGAAGGATCAGTAGTTCCCAGACTTCCTTTTGTTCCTCAGTGAGAAAAGCTTCTCTCAGTCTCGGCGATTAAGGGCTATTGCGCAGCCTTGAGACTCATCTGTAGACGGAGAAGGGGTTGACCTCTCCGCCTCAGAAGACATCTCCTTGGTTGTTTCGGTGTTGGAGTGATCTTGCCCCCCACTTGAGATTAGACCATCTCCTTGAGACGTGTCTTACGTTCGCTGAAGGGTCTGCCCTATGTGCCCTTGAGGGCCTCAGACCCTCTCTGAACCTTAAGACCGTCTTCCTCGTACCTCTGTCCTCCGCTAAAAGGGTCTGTGAGCTACATGGTCTCTTACGCCACCCATTCTAAGAGATGGGGGGGGAGTGTCTCGAAACTTCGTACTGGGCTTTGTGGCTAGACTAACAATCCTTCATCTACCGATGGGAGATTTCGAGAATATCCATTCTCAATAGGTAACACAGGATGCAGTCCAGTCATTACTATGCCCAGTCAGGGCGTCAAAGAAACATCTGAGGCGCACCCGACTTTTCAGACCACGTCTCCGTCATCTCTTCCTTGTTCCAACAGGGTAAAGAAGAGAATCTCTCGCAACTCCATCTCTTTCTGACGTAAAGTTATTGCGAGGTTTTTTCACGGAGACCCAGAGGCAGCACAACCCAGAGCCCATCAAGTTAGGGGAGTGGCTGCCTCTGGTGTTTAAGAGATTTTTCTCAGTCTCCCAAGTCTTGAAGTGTTGCGGTCTGGAAACGCCAATTTACATTCACTGCTCACTATTTGAGCGACGTGACACATAGACCTAGACACCCTTTTTATAGGGCCTATTGTGACAGGTCAACAGATGCTGTTACTACCTTACGCCCTTTCAGGGGACAGTAACCATTGGTTGAGGATTCTGGGTTACACTAGGTTTTAAGAAGGACATCCTTCGATCTTCTTCGTCTCCTTCTCCCCCACATCTGGGGATCCTAGCCTGTATCCAGTTTCAGCTGGACTCGCCAATGGAAATAAGGTACGATACTCATCTGATTCCTCTCTCAGAGTATAAGTTATACTCGTGGTCATGAGGTTTCCCCTAGGCAAGGTCGGGGGAATCTTAAGTTTGAAGGGGTCCAAGTCGAATGTTCCTGACCCACTTCATCCTGAAACATTTGTTTCCATGAAGTTGCAAACCTTCAGTCGTACTGAGATTCTGGGGATCTACAAAGAAAGAAGATAACGGAAGATTGTTGCTTCAAAGAGTCTAGTCTGAGGACTATCTTCCCTAAAGATAGGGAACTCCTTGGCCACTCTGGCCTAAGACCAAGTCTCCTATAGTAAAGAATGAGGGTTTGTATTTAGTGTAGGAGCAAATGACAAACTTATAACAGAGTTTGTATTTTTCCTAACATACAAACCCGAATTCTTTACACAAATCTTCCCTCCATCACCGCCTCCTAGGATAGTCCTAACTAGAATCCGATTAAAGGTAAACAGCAGCTACCGACCGGCGGTCCCCCACCACTGGCAGGTGGGTAATTACCTGTCCGGTCGTTAACGACCTTGTTAAGGATTTTCTGCCGTATTTTCCAGCTCGCGCTAGAATATCTCCTATAGTAAAGAATTCGGGTTTGTATGTTAGGAAAAATACAAACTCTGTTATAAGTTTGTCATTTTTGAATAATTTTCATGATATGCATGCAACTGTTCTTTACGAGTGAGTTATAGAAATACTGTACCTCCCCCATCATCTACCTTATGATGTGACAATGACTGGAATGTAGGACACATTACAGTACTCTTGATTAGCCATACATTGTGACCTATCCTTCCGAGGATATACCATATTTGACGACCTATTTGGCTAAAAAATTCGTCCTATATCTAATGTTTTGTGGGTAAAGTTTGAAACCTCCCGTAGGCCTAGGCTAATCTTCTCTACGACGCTTAACCCTGCTTACGCTTAATACTTTTACCTACCGTAAATTCAATGCACCCTTATTTCATTGTTGGTACTGTATTATTACCGGTGCTTTAAAAATGAATTTGTTAAGATAATAGCAATCTAATCTGAAATGCAGTACTTTGCTATTGTTGATCAAGGGCAAACAAAATGGTTTTCCTGTTATGCGATGTGTAGGAATTTTTAGGGATATTGCAAGGAAAATATTTGCAGTAACATCTTTACTAAAAGCTCCTAGTATCATTAGTTATCACTTGCATGTGTAAATACGTTCGTTTGTTCATTATAATCGGAGATGGAACGTAATCAAAACACTGTTTTCTATTTTAGCCAGCGTTTATTAGGAAATTCCTCTTATTTATTTTGAATTACTAAGGATAAAGTAAGTAAAACAAAATTATTAATATAATTACATAACCAATTCTTGGTAAGATATCTGTTGCTGCAAAAGCTAACTTATACACAGATGTGTAAATGCGTTCATTTGTTCGTTATTATCAGTCATGAAATATAAATAATGTAATGGTTTTGGTTTGATGTGGCTTAGTGGCATGCATAGCAAAATCATGATATATAAGTCTTTATTTAATTTCTTTTGTATTTTAAAGTATATAGCAAAAGCTAGCCTATACACTAATGGTTTTATATTGTAATTCACCAGTCATACTATACAGCAGATAGGATCTAAATTCATTAAGATTTGGCATATTTTCGACCTTGTCTTATCTGAAGGTCGTCTAATGTGCGGAAATATACGGTAAGCCGTGTAATATACAGTTAGACTGTTTTCAATATATGCTTAAATCCACTAAAAACTTTTTTTTTTATTATTACTCTGACCTGCTGAAATGAGGGTGCGTCTTATAGGCCGTCAAATATAGTAGGTTCTTCCTCTACAGAAACCTAGACTAACCCATGAGAATCTATTGGGAGGGGCTAAGAATCTATAATTCCGCACTTCTATCAAGTCCAAGTGTATTGACATCCCAGGATTTTAAACCAGCCACTATAGCTATGGAGGCTTCCTCCCACCTAGGTATGAGTCCGCTATTAAAAGACAATATTTTGTATTTGTGTAGGAGCAAATCAAATTTTAAAAGTAATTTGTTTTTTTCAATATTAATCTTACCCGATAATCATGTAGCTGTCAACTCCGTTGCCCGACAGAATTCTACGGAAGGGATACGCCAGCGATCGCTATACAAGAGGGGGGTGTACTCACCAGCGCCACCTGTGGCCAGGTACTGCAGTACTTCTTGTTGACACCACCTCAATTTTTCCTCTGTCGTGCCTCCGGCTAGACCTACATGGATACGCTGTTGATTCTGGAGTTTTTGCTCACGATTTGGTGATGTTTTTGCTCTAGAGTTTAGCTTTCGCTATTCAGGAAGTTTTATCATTAGCTTAGCTAGTTTTTGGAATTAATTTGATTAATTATGGTGACGAAGAGAGTATGAACTCTCTTTCACTTTTAAATGGCCGACCCTTCCCTTAGACGGAAGTGTTGGTGTCTAAGAGAGTATAGACTCTCTTTCTTAATTTTGCTTAACAAAGTTATAGATTTATTTTATATCTCTCCGCCTTTTATAGGCCTCTTCGATTAACTTCCTTTTATTATAAACTTATTAAAATTAATTTTTATATTTGTTTATATTCGACCTTTCCTAATAGTAGGCGGTCTTTTCTTGGTACGAAGTTAATTAACATTGAGCCCGTCATTTCGGTTTTACCTGTTAACATATTATGCTATTTTAATGTTTTTGAAAGAATTTCTTTGATAGTCTCGTACTGTTTTCAAAGTTGAACTAACGTTTTGTTTTGTCTCTGCAGTTGTTGACGTTCAGAACGTTCAACTTGCGCTCTATCGTTACGATAGAGAGAGAATTTTCACGGTGTCACGTTGCAGTAAGAGTAAACCGTTTCTAGCGTTTTGTTCATTCTTTCTTAGCTTAATGGTCTTAATTCTAATAAAGGAACTTTTTATTTGGGAAATCTTTCAGTTTTTTTCCTTTAACAATAATATGTTTTAACGATATATATGATTGGGCTCTTCTCTCAGGTTCTAAGTCAAGAGAGAGAGAGAGATAGAGACGGAGGGAGAGAGAGGAGGATAAACGTTTCGTTCAAGCGAGTAACGTTGTTATCGTTTTTGCTCTTCTCCCTAGTCTCTTTAGGGGAAGAAGGTAAACGTTTATAGAGTTTTATTCTTGTTCTCAAGCTTTATGCGGTGAGAGATTTTAAACGTAGTTTATTTGATCTAGTGTTTAGTCTCTTTCCAGCCACTGAATTATTTATCTTTCATTAGATTTTTCTGTTACATTGTAATTCTGTTTTCGCAATTACTAACTTTTAAGGAAGGATAGAATTGCGTGTTTCAGGTACAAACCACTTAAAGTTTCGAGTTCAGTGAAATAAGTGCAAACAGAAAATCAAAAGTGATAAGTGATAAGCGCAAAGTGTTACAGTGTTGCGTTCGAGGGTTCGTCTGTTCGTGCCAGTTGTTCGCCTAGTCTGGGACCTCTTACAAGCTCCCAAGCCCAGGGGAGAAGTAATGTCGAAGGACTTATGGGTTCAGCAGGCCTTGATCGACGAACAGACGTTTTCCCTCCGTGGTTTCGGGTGTATCTACACACGTTGCCGACGTGATCACCCCACCCACACAAAGACGAGAGAGCCCTTTTATTCCTCGTCTTCGGAAGAGGTTTCTCGCAGAAACCATGGACCAAATCTTGCAGCTTTTAAGTGCAAGTCGGTCCCTTCCGCACAAGTCCAACTCCTAGGTGTAGCCATTAGCCCTGGGTCAGTTCGGACTTGCTGCAGTACGACAACTGCACACCTCCCAGAGAGGCAAGGTGGTATCGCAACAGGCAGTAGCTCCATCTGTTGCCGCACCAGCTGTTTTAGACCCTCAGTCTCAACGGACAGTAGCTCCGTTTGTTGTTGTCTTTCTTAAACTCTAGTGGTCTATGCTGCAGACAATGCAGTCTCAGCTTGCGGTGTTGATGCAGGAGTTTCAGGCAGAGAAGGTTAATACACATCCTCCTGCGAACGCTCCTCCTCCTCTGCGCAGTACAATTTGCCAGACGTATGAGGTTGAGGTTCCTCAAGCTACCTCCATGCGTGAGCTGCCGCGTTGGGAGTTGCCAGTTACCAGCGTTGTGCAGCAACCTCCTCAACAATGGGGACAGGAGTCTTAAGCCTTACAACCTCCTCTTCCCTTGAGACAAGAGTTTCTTGCAGTAAGACCATCCTCCAGGCAGCAACCTCTTGAGGTACGACAACCTCTACCATCCTTGAGGCAGCCACCTCAGCTCTCGCAGCTGCTACCTCAACTCTCGAGGCAAGCACCTCAAGAACCTCAACTCGTGAGACAGGAACCGCGTTCTGCGCAGCCGCCACCTCAACTCTCGCAGCTCACACCTCAAGAACCTCAACTCGGGAGACAGAAATCTCTTACTGCGCAACCACCTCAACCCTTGAGGCAAGCGCAACTCTTGACAGTGCTGCCAGGTCAAGTTGGACAAATTACCTTAGATTCGTCCACGAAATTACCCCATTTTCATCAAAATTTCCCTAGATAATTTTTTATTTGTATATAATACAATAACACTGATTCCTACAACCTTTTTGTCTTCAAGAGACAGGTTTATCACTTCTTAAAGGGTTGACTTTCCGCTAGCAGCTATCTATCTGAGTTTTTGAGCCGTGGGCTATATGAAAGCCAAGAGCTTATCCCATCAGGTTACAACTTAAAAAAAAAAAAAAAAAAAAACAATCAATAATACTCACTTGTATTCTTTTTTTTTTTAATGTTTTATTAATAAATTTACATTCTAATTTCATTAGAAGGGGCTAGTGTTCGATCCCAAGTATGAGGTAGAAATTTATTTCTATTTGAACACGATGTTGTGTTGATATTTATCCATATTGTCTCATTAGAGGTAATTTGAATGAATTACTACCAATTGTGTCACGTGGTGGCCCGGGGAAATCTGGTAAAACTCTCTGGTAAAGAGACTGATGTCTCACCAGGTAAATCCTCGGACAGCTAGATTAGTGTCAGGTTCAGATTTCTTTTAAGCAGCATGAGCCTCATCCCATGCAGCATGAGCCACATCCCATGCAGCATAAGCCACACGCCATGCAACATGCTCTGCTTACCTTACAGCATGCTCTACATACAGCATGCTCTGCATACCTTACCGCATACTTCTCAGTCACACATCTTTGGTTGTTTCCAACTCACTAGACTGTCAAGCAGTTTCATAACGTTGCCTTCTAGTCTGCTGCTTTTGCACCAGTGAAACACTCACTGAGAGAACTTAGCTTTTCTCGGATATGGTTCCTGTAGATGAGAAAGTGCTATTCTCCCTCCTTCTGATATTCCCTTGAGGACTCTGTCATTTGGAGAGGAGCCTTTAGCTGCGTAGCCTCCTATGGACTTTTATTTAAGCATAACATGCTTCCAGGGAAGGTAATGGTTCCACTTCAGTCGCTAACCCCGTCTGTTACCACACCTGCTCCCATAGACCTTGAGCTGTGTTGCAAGACATGCAGTCCTAGCTTAGTCCTTGTTAGAGGATTTTTTGTTTACGGAGTCAGTGTGTCACTGGGAAGACGTTCAACAACCAGCAGAAGTGACTTGTTGTGACGCAGTGCGGCAACCTCAGCAACCCGATAAGGAGTTGTCTGTACGACCCAGACAGTCTAGACAGCTTCGGGTTGTCACTGTACTTCCCCGCTTCCCCATGGTTGACAGTTCACAGACTGTGCAGCAGTACCATGGTCTTGTGTCCGGCTCCGTCAGACGACTGGCTTTTAAGAGCTCCCACAAGTCGTCGCTGTCTGGAGATTCTCAGATGGACTATGGATCTGACCAAGGAACTGGGCCTCCTGGTCAATTTTGAGGAGTCCCAGCTCGTCCCATCCCAGACCATTGTCTACCTGGGTATGGATCTTCAGAGTCGAGCTTTTCGGGCTTTTCCGTCGGCCCCAAGGATCTTCCAAGCCCTAGAATGCATCCAGAGCATGTTGAGAAGGAACCGATGCTCAGTCAGGTAGTGGATGAGTCTAACAGGGACACTTTCATCGCTGGCCCTGTTCATCGTGTTAGGGAGACTCCACCTCCGCCCCCTTCAGTATCATCTAGCTGCTCACTGGATAAAGGACATGACGCTAGAGACGGTCTCAGTTCCTGTTTCCGAAGAGAGGAGGCCTACTCTCGCGTGGTGTAAGAACAGCTTTCTTCTCAAGGAAGTCTACCTTTGGCTGTTCAGAAACCCGACCGCCGTCTCCTCTCGGACGCATCAGACACGGGCTGGGGTGCGACTTTGGACGGACAGGAATGCTCGGGAACATGGAATCAGGAGCAAAGGACACTTCACATCAATTGCAAGGAGTTGTTGGCGGTTCATCTGGCCTTGATAAACTTCAAGTCCCTCCAGCTTAACAAGGTGGTGGAGGTGGACTCTGACAACACCACAGCCTTGGCTTACATCTCCAAGCAGGGAGGGACTCATTCGTGGAAGTTGTTCTAGATCGCAAGGGACCTCCTCATCTGGTCAAAGATCGAAAGCTCACGCTGGTAACGAGGTTCATTCAGGGCGATATGAATGTCATGGCAGATCGCCTCAGCCGGAAGGGTCAGGTCATCCCCACAGAGTGGACCCTTCACAAGAATGTTTGCAGCAGACTTTGGGCCCTGTGGGGTCAGCCAACCATAGATCTGTTCGCTACCTCGATAACCTAGAGACTCCCGTTGTATTGTTCTCCGATTCCAGACCCAGCAGCAGTTCACGTGGATGCTTTTCTGCTGGATTGGTCCCATCTCGACCTGTATGCATTCCCGCCGTTCAAGATTGTCAACAGGGTACTTCAGAAGTTCTCCTCTCGCAAAGGGACACGGCTGACGTTGGTTGGCTCCGCTCTGGCCTGCGAGAGAATGGTTCATAGAGGTACTACAATGGCTGGTCGACATTCCCAGGACTCTTCCTCTAGGAGTGAACCTTCTACGTCAACCTCACGTAAAGAAGGTACACCCAAACCTCCACGCTCTTCGTCTGACTGCCTTCAGACTTTCGAAAGACTCTCAAGAGCTAGGGGCTTTTCGAAGGAGGCAGCCAGAGCGATTGCCAGAGCAAGGAGAACATCCACTCTCAGAGTCTATCAGTCTCAAGGGGAAGTCTTCCGAAGCTGGTACAAGGCCAATGCAGTTTCCTCAACCAGTACCACTGTAACCCAGATTGCTGACTTCCTGTTACATCTAAGGAACGTAAGATCCCTTTCAGCTCCTACGATCAAGGGTTACAGAAGTATGTTGGCAGCGGTTTTCCGCCACAGAGGCTTGGATCTTTCCACCAACAAAGATCTACAGGACCTCCCTAGGTCTTTTGAGACCTCAAAGGAACGTCGGTTGTCCACTCCAGGCTGGAATCTAGACGTGGTCCTAAGGTTCCTTATGTCATCAAGATTTGAACCTCTCCAATCAGCCTCTTTTTAGGACCTCACATTAAAAACTCTTTTCCTCGTGTGCTTGACAACAGCTAAAAGAGTAAGTGAGATCCACGCCTTCAGCAGGAACATAGTTTTCACATCTGAAACGGCTACATGTTCCTTGCAGCTCGGTTTTTGCTAAAACGAGCTTCCTTCACGTCCTTGGCCTAAGTCGTTCGAGATCCCAAGCCTGTCCAACTTGGTGGGGAATGAACTGGAGAGAGTACTTTGCCCAGTTAGAGCTCTTAGGTACTATCTAAAAAGGTCTTAACCTTTACGAGGACAATCAGAAGCCTTATGGTGTGCTATCAAGAAGCCTTCTTTTCCAAGGTCTAAGAACTCAGTTTCTTACTAGTCAGGCTTCTGATTAGGGAAGCACATTCTCATCTGAAGGAAGAAGACCTTGCTTTGCTGAAGGTAAGGACACATGAAGTGAGAGCTGTGGCTACTTCAGTGGCCTTCAAACAGAACCGTTCTCTGCAGAGTGTTATGGATGCAACCTATTGGAGAAGCAAGTCAGTGTTCGCATCATTCTATCTCAAAGATGTCCAGTCTCTTTACGAGTACTGCTACACCCTGGGACCATTCGTAGCAACGAATGCAGTAGTAGGCGGGGGCTCAGCCACTACATTCCCATAATCCCATAACCTTTTAACCTTTCTCTTGAATACTTTTTATGGGTTGTACGGTCGGCTAAGAAGCCTTCCACATCCTTGTTGATTTGGCGGGTGGTCAATTCTTTCTTGAGAAGCGCCGAGGTTAAAGGTTGTGATGAGGTCCTTTAGTATGGGTTGCTGCCCTTGATACTTCAGCACCTTAGAGTTGTTCAGCCTCCTAAGAGGAACGCTGCGCTCAGTAAGGAAGACGAACTTATTAAAGGCAGAGTAATGGTTCAAGTCGACTTCCTTACCAGGTACTTATGATTTCATTGTTATTTTGAATAACTGATAATATGAAATACGGGATACTTAGCTTCTTGATATACATGTTCACTGGTTTTCACCCACCTCCCTGGGTGTGAATCAGCTACATGATTATCGGGTAAGATTAATATTGAAAAATGTTATTTTCATTAGTAAAATAAATTTTTGAATATACTTACCCGATAATCATGATTTAATTGACCCACCCTTCCTCCCCATAGAGAACCAGTGGACCGAGGAAAAATTGAGGTGGTGTCAACAAGAAGTACTGCAGTACCTGGCCACAGGTGGCGCTGGTGAGTACACCCCCCTCTTGTATAGCGATCGCTGGCGTATCCCTTCCGTAGAATTCTGTCGGGCAACGGAGTTGACAGCTACATGATTATCGGGTAAGTATATTCAAAAATTTATTTTACTAATGAAAATAACATTTTTCTTAACTGCAAGTCAAGGTCAAAGTGGCTTTTCAGTGTGCTGGTGAGGGGCTGAAGCTTCCCCGTCGCCCAATAGTAACTACCTACATCACATTAAAAATTTTAACAGCTGACTTCAGTTCTGCTAAAAACATAGATCTTATTATTAAAGGTCTTAGGTTATATAGTTAGGAAGAAGTGCAAATTGCTTTAAAAATTTGTGATTTTTTATCTAGAGACAACACCCATGGTAATATGTACAATACACTGGATCAAGTTAATTGGTAAAATTATCCTTTTTCTCAGGCGAAATAGGCTGTAACCAAGAGTAACCTTTTCAAGAATAGTATTGGGAATATAAGATGATATGTTGTATGAGGTTCTTAAGCATTGAATTTAAATATACTGTTATTTTCCACATAACCAGTTGACCATAAATAATACTTTCTAATTTCTTTTGTAATTTAGTGGAGAAATGTGTACAGTATTTTTTAAGTCAGATTCTCAGGTAAAAGAAAAAAATATTGGAAAAAAGCATTTATTAAAATTCCTTGTATTTACAGAAATTACCATACAGAACAGTTAAGGTCCACTGCCTACATGTATACTTTAGAAGTAACCCCATCAAACAATGTATTTTAAATTTATTGATTTAATTTATTAGACTATGTCAGACATGTTTGAAAAAGCCAAGTGTAGCAATGATGCATATTTGAAAACTTTACAGAGGAGTAACGAGTCACATTCTAGAAGCAATGGTTGCATAAGTGATTTCATACTGTAAAGTTGAAACCCTCATTTTCACTAACTATTGTGGTCTGGTATCACTGTTTGCCCGCCGGGCATGCTCGATCGTGTGGACAGGGCTTAAGAAAGATCACTGCAAGGAACTTTGTGGCAGCAACCTATGTTTTGAGGTCAAGATATCCAGAATAGTATGCTATGCAAACAATGTAAGGGCAAGTCATCATTTGAGACTAGATTCTATAGGCAAATCAGTACATCCCCTAGGGGAGGGGGTATGCCAGCGCGTCTGTTACATGCACGGTGCAATTCCTTGTTGGCCCTATGCAACACCCCCTGCGTCTAAACCCATCTTATTTTATTTACTTCATAGTGCTGTTGCTCTCACATCTGCATTCAAGTTCATCAATGCTGTATTAGATGTGTAAACTAGGAGAAGGACACTAAAATCAAATAATTGTTTTCTAGTCTTGGTAGTGCCATACCCTCTGTACCATGGTCTTCCTCTATCTTGGGTTATAGATTTCTTGCTTGAGGGTACACTTGGGCATACTATTCTATCTTATTTATCTTTCTCTTGTTATTTTGAAGTTTTCATCACTTTGTTATTGTGCAGTTTTTATGGTTCACATATGAAAGATGTATTTTAATTTTATTATTGTTCTTAAACTTCTCTTGTAGTTTATTTCTTTTCCTCACTGGGCTATTTTCCCTGTTGGAGCCCTTGGGCTTATATCATCCTGCTTTTCCAAATAGGGTTGTAGCTTAGCAAGTAATAATAATAATTAAATCCTAAGAATAGTTTTCAAACAGATCAGTAGTGTGGTGGCTGCAAGTGTTGATGTCAGTTCAAACTAGGAATATTTGGCATCCATGATCGTAGGAGGTAATAAGATGGATGAAGACGTAAACAAGTACACTAAGAGGTTGTATGATGGGAACCAAGTGGAGAAAAAGGAAAGAATTCATCAAGGTCCAACTGAAGGAAGGAAAGTCCTTGCACAAAGATTGAGATGAATATTCGGGCAAAAGGTAAACAGTACAGTATTTTTTATTAACAATTCGGTACTTACACCATTTTTTCATTGCTGTTCGTATTTTCATGCAAACATTTATTCCATGATATAAAATGTTTTGATAACAAGGATTAAAGGTATGAATGCAATGCACTGCCACACTTGTAAAGCTACAAATGATATAAGAATTTATGGGCCATAAATGTGGTTGGATTTGGTAAAAGGACAGCTGATCTTGCATATTTTGATGGGGTGAATGATAATCCAAACATGATGGCTAATTTGGGGACTACTTAACTGTTCTGGTATAGTGTACATCTTAACAACTAATGAAGATAAAAATAACAAAAACTTTTAAATACAACAGACATTTAAAATTAATATACACAATGTAAGAATGAATGATCCTTAAGTACTTTTGGTGTAATGAAATGATAATATTCCATTAAATTTAAAATGGTGGAATCCTAGTCTTCTGAACTTCAGTGTGATCATATTGAAGAAAGCATTAAGAATGTTTTCAACTTAACCAATAATAGTAATAAATTAAGAAATTATACTTGGATGACTTTATGTGAATTGCTTCACTACCAGTTCATCTGGATTCAACTTTCTTTAATACATAAAGGCATGTTAAATAGTGGATTAAAACCTTTTTATAGATGACTAGTGTACAAGATTCATCTATTTAATGATTGATGTATAGCAGTGTGATTTTTAAAATTTAATCTCTCAATAAATGAAAATATTTCTTTTAAAATTTTCCACAAAAACTGAAAGCTCCTTGATCACCTTTACAGGACTCTGCAACCTTTAACTAAAAATTTGATTAAAATTAAGTGTATTTGCAAGGTAATTTTTTTCTGCACTCATTTTAATTACTTAATTTTGATTTGAATATTTATATTACATTAGAGAAGAGATCTAAACTATCACAGAGTCTTATGAAACACAGTACTGTACATTATAAAAAGTAAAGCATTATTCTCTTATGATTTAGCAAGAATGATTGCTATTGAGAAACTGCTATTTGTCTTATGTTTTTAATGTCAAGATTGTTTTACTTAGGTTTTCCAGAGATCAGCTCATATTATTCTTTATCCAAGGCATGAAGTGTGTTAATCTTGTGTAAACGCCCGGATAACCAGGTTCTGCACATCTGTTACCAAATGAAACCAGACCTATTTGAATCCAGTTACCATCTACATACAGCTGCAAGGGTCCACCACTGTCTCCCTGCAAGAACAAAAATACAAGGTAAAGAGGATAAGGTATGTTATTTCCTAATGGAAACCTGCAGACCCTTCTCAAAGTATTAACATTGAAGGTTAGATCCAATTCTAAGAGGACTCTGAATCTACAGTACATTAGAATTTGTTCCCATGCTTATACAAACCTATAGTCCTTTAAAAAAAGGAATGTCTTTAGCAAATTAACTACATATGTGGCGAGTGTAGGCCAGTAGCCCCACTCGCTTGTCATAAACTTTCTACTTTTGTCTTCGGCTGTAATAGTACAGGTTATCCAAGGCTAACCTTTTTCATATAATTTTTAGTTGTTCCGTCACCAAATACTAACCAACGCTATTTATAGGGGTATTACTTTCGGTAAAGGTCAGTTCTGAGAGACCAGACCAAGTAAGGACCCCTATAAGCCTTCTCCTTTATTTCAGATAGGCAAAGGCTAGGAGAAGGAAAACTCCAAAATCAAACCAAACAAGACCCCAACGGCGGAGCTTCCCAGCGCCGGCGGAAGAGGGCAATGCTTGTCGGGCAGGCAACAAGGCGGGCCTTGACATAACAAGAACCCGGCAGCCCGATGCAACCAACATCGGAGAAGCCGCCTGTCTCATACGTCTTGAGCCGCGGTGAAAACGATGTGGGCCAAGTGTATGTGCGTGGCCGTTGCAAAGCCACGACCACCCAAAACAATATACCCAGCTACTGGCATTCTGCCGTTTCCTCCACCCTTCTTCATCTCTTTCTCACCAGCATCACCACCAAGTCCTGAGGCGACAGCACCGTGGGTGAAGGGGGCAGACCTGGATAGCTGGAAGCCCTTGGCCCACGACTGCACTCCGGCGGCGAGTCTAAGATTCAGTCGCTCTCTGGTGACGGTGCCGTGACACCAGAGTTCGGCAGCTGGACCCGTGACTGGGCTGGCCTATTGAGGACACCGTAGCCCACCCCACATGGGGAGGCCCCTAGAAAAGGTGGGGTAAACATCGGACACGGCAAACCTGTCTGGTCAGCTCACCGCGGCTGGCGGACATCCCACTAATGCGGTCGAAACTACAAGAAAAAAATATTAACCTTGGGTGCGTGGAACATCCGCACCCTCCAAGACGTGACGAATACCAACCGCCCGGAACGACGTACAGCCCTCGTCTGCAAGGAGCTAGCCCGCTTCAATGTTGATGTGGCTGCTCTTAGCGAGACCAGACTACCCGAAGAGGGCAACATCAGGGAAGCTGGAACAGGCTACAGTACACCATCTTCTGGAAAGGCAAGGACCTAGAGGAGCCTCGCATCCACGGTGTCGGCTTCGCCATCCGTTCCCAGCTAGTGCAGCAGCACAACCTCGCTCCCAAGGCCATCAGTGAGCGCCTGATGACTGTCCGCATCCCCATCACGCGGGACAGACACCTCACCCTGATCTCTGTCTACGCCCCGACTATGACCTCAACCGATGATGACAAAGCTGCCTTCTACACCCAGCTCGACCGCATAATCCAGGCAGTGCCCACCAACGACAAGCTCGTTGTGCTTGCCGACTTTAATGCCCGAGTAGGCAAAGACCATCGCCTGTGGGAGGGAATCATCGGCCGCCATGGCATTGGAAATTGCAACGCCAATGGCCAACTCCTACTGGGTCTGTGTGCAGAACACCAACTTGTGGTAACCAACACCATCTTCCAAAGCGACAAAAGACCACATGGAGACACCCACGGTCTAAACACTGGCACACCCTGGACTACGTCCTGACCAGAGCCAGAGACCGAGGAGACGTCCGCATCACCCGATCCATGCCCGGACCGGACGACTGCTGGACGTACCACAGACTCCTCATCTCCCGACTCTCCGTGACGACCCTACGACCACCCAGAAGGGCACCTGACAGCGTACCACACCAACGCTTTGATTGTAACAAGCTCCGCAACCCACAGGTGGCACAGAACTACAAGGAGGCCTGCGAACGACACCTTGCAGACACCGTGGGTCAGGCCACTGTTGAGCACCACTGGACCACCCTCAAAAACGCCATGGCCCGTGCCACGGAGGAAACACTAGGCTACACCAACAAGAAACGGCAGGATTGGTTCTTTGAGAATGATACTACCATCTCTCTTCTCATTGAAACCAAATGACAAGCACGCTTGACTTTAGAAAACCAACCAACAGCAGCTAACAAATGTGCTCACAAGGTGGCTGAAGCTGGTTGCCAAAGAGGGATCCGTGAAGCCCAGAACACCTGGTGGCAAAGAAAAGCTGCAGAAATGCAGTTTCGCTGACCAACGTGACCTGCGCAACTTCTATGCAACAACAAAGGAAATATTCGGTCCCACACGGTCATCAGTGGGCGGCCTGAAGGACGCGGATGGGGCCACGACCATCACCAACAGCGAGGGCATCCTGGCCAGGTGGAGGTCTCACCTTGAGAACCTCCTCAATGACCAAGCAGACACCCCAGACGATCTCCTGCGAATGACCCCGCAGCATCCCGTCCGTCACTGGATGGCACTACCACCCTCCATCCAGGACTTCAACAAGGCCCTGCAGTGCATGAAGCCCGGCAAAGCCCCAGGGCCAGACAACATCCCGTTGGAGCTACTCACTCATGGTGGCCCCGGCTTGAGGAACCATTTGATGCTCCTTATACTGAAAATATGGGAGACCAAGACCCTCCCCAGTGACTTCCGCGATGCAAACATCATTACCACTTCAAGAAGGGAGACAGGGAGAACTGTAACAACTACCGGGGAATATCACTACTAAGCATCGCGAGTAAGATTTTCGCTCGAATTCTCCTTGACCGCCTCCTTATTCTCGCAGAAGACGTCCTGCCAGAGTCCCAGTGCGGCTTTCGACCTTCCCGCGGGACCATAGACATGATCTTCTGCGCTCGACAACTACAAGAGAAGAGCCTCGAACAACAACAGCCCATAATGTTCATCTTCTGGGATTTGAAAAAGGCCTTCGACAAAGTACCTCGACCTGCCATGTGGGCTGTCCTCAAAAGATATGGCTGCCCACCCGATTTTGTCAAGCTGGTGCGTGCCCTCCATGACGGAATGGTTGGGAGAGTCTGCCACCAGAACGCTCTTTCAGGCTCATTCCCCATCAACGGCGGCCTGAAGCAGGGCTGTGTTCTGGCCCCAACGTGTTTCTCGCTATATACACCGCAGCAATGCTCAACGAGATTCCCCCAGACACACCCTCAGTCGACCTACATTTCCGCATGGATGGAGGCGCTTTCAACCTCGCTAGACTCCGCGCCAGAACCAAGATCACCTTGTGTGCAGTGCGAGAACTGCAGTATGCTGACGACAATGCCACCCCAGGTCAGACGGCAGAGGACCTGCAGTCGTTAGCTGATGCATACAACTCTGCCTACGAACGTTTTGGGATGCAAGTCAACACAGACAAAACCAAGACCCTCGTCCAACATCCACCAGGACTGATGCTCCCAAACTTCAATACCACAGTGAATGACCAACCGTTAGAACAGGTGGACCAGTTCTCCTACCTAGGGAGCATCCTCCGCCTTTGGCCGACTCAACTGCCGCGTATTTAACAACCACGCACTGACAATGACCACCAAAATAATGGTGTTCAGGGCAGTAGTCCTCTCCACGCTCCTGTATGCATGTGAAACATGGACGCTATATAGAAGCGATATTAACAACCTAGAACGCTTCTAACAAATGAAACTGAGGCAGATCTTGAAAATCCCCTGGGAGAGCCACACCACCAACATTGAAGTCTTAGAACGTGCCTCGCTGACCAGCGTGGAGGCCACCATCATCCACCACCGCCTCCGCTGGATAGGAAACGTGCATAGGATGGATCCATCTAGGCTCCCAAAGAAGATATTCTACGGAGAACTGACCCAGGGCACCAGACCACGAGGAGCCCCGAAAATGCAGTATAAAGATCTACTAAAGCACACCCTGGCTCTAACTGACATCGATCCTTCCTCATGGGAAGAAACAGCCAGGGACAGGAAAACCTGGAGGAGTACAGTACACCATGGCACCGTGGACTTCGAGGAGAGGAGTAGACAAAATGAGGAGGCTAGGATGAGAAGGAGAGAGCGATTAGAACAGCCCCGCCCACCACCTACCCTCCCTTGTGAACACTGTCCGCGACTCTTCCACCACAGACTAGGACTTAACAGCCACATCAGACATAAGCACCCACCCCAAAGATAGGAGGCTGATGGCTAACGACAGAACCCAATACTCGGACACGAGTGGGCGCCACCGCCGACGACTTTCGGTAAAGCTGAAACACGAGCCGTTAGATCTTTAGCTAGGGTTAACCACCTGCCCGCTAGTTAGCAGGGAGGTGGAAGCTAGTAACTACCTCTCTCACTCACACACCTGGGCTGTGAACCCCACTTTGCTTTTGGCCCGGGTGGAGATCGTACGTTATCCCTCACCAATTGTTGACTTGCCATTATTAATCTTTGTTTACTTTTCTCTTTTCAGTGTGTGCGCTCCCATCTTGGACGTCGTTATGTGGACCTGACCTGCCAAGGACCTGAGGGCCGCTTCTGTGGGACTTATATGTCTTCCGTTGACACGAATCCACTCCTGTCATGTTCCACTTGTAGAGGGCGGTGGTGTGATAAAAGATAATTTTTGCCCTGAATGCTGGGAGATGTCGCCTTCTAGGTCTTCCTCGAAGTCAAAGAAATCCAAAGCTTCTACTTCCGCCCCCTGACTTCTCTCCGATGCTCCTGTTTGGCCGGTTTCCTCCAGGGAACCGTCGAATAGCAGCGTAGGAAAATTAAATGCAGGCCAACCCCAGTTCTCGAGAGATGGTGCTGCTGCCCCTAACGAAGAATCCCCACCTCTACCCCTGGGGGAAACCATGTTTTTTTTCTGATGTTTTTCAGGTGTGGCTGTCCCTTGGCTTTACTGGCCTCCCTTCAAAGAGGGCACTGTTGCAGCTTTTTCAGCTGGGTTCTGAGAGGCAACGTTCATCTTCCTAAGAGGTGGATCCCTTGGCCTTGCTGAGTGTTGACCTTCGTGATCCTGAGGAGTCATCTGCAGCCCCTGCCGTTGATTCCCACCCTGCCTTTCCCGCTGCTGCTGCTGTCGTTGTTGCCAAGCTTCTATTGGGGGGGGTGGAGCCAAGTGCAAAGGCAAGTCTCCTGTAGATGGTCACCTCTCTCGCTCGTGAGACCCCCATAGAGATGCCCATCCAGAGACCTGCTAGAGATCATCCAGCGGAGCAGTCCCCCCCTGTGGAGGTTTGTCATCATTAGTGCTGAACTCATAAAGTTTGAGGTCCTTCTTGTTGCCTTAGATGGCCTCCTTCGCCTTTACAGACGTATGTTTGGCTCATCGCCTTCAAAAAGACTTATTTGGCTCATCCCCTTCATCTGCCGAACAATCCCATTCAGAAGATCGTCTCTTTCCAGGACCTCGCTGCTCACCCACTCCTCAACTCTCGTCTCCTTGGTTTCAGCTCGTG
This sequence comes from Palaemon carinicauda, assembly GCF_036898095.1. Taxonomy (NCBI): domain Eukaryota; kingdom Metazoa; phylum Arthropoda; class Malacostraca; order Decapoda; family Palaemonidae; genus Palaemon; species Palaemon carinicauda. The sequence continues at coordinate 5,947,535 of NC_090766.1, read as the reverse complement.
CCCAGGGATCGTTAGCCTGACGAGCCCCATAAGCCTTGCTGTCTGCCTGCTGGTTCCTGACCCTCGCCTTTCCTATCGGACTCGCCGTTCGCCCGTCCACTGCCTCCCTCCGATCTCTCGCCATTAAACAGCTGTTTGTGGCTTGCCAGGTTCCATTGAATCTCCTATTTCTCAGCCTGCTTGTCAACCCGCAGCGCGTGAATCTCCGACTGTGCACAGTCCCCCAGCTCCTTGCCACTCACATTTTTGTTAACGACCTACGGTTCTGCATCCTCTGTCTTCTCGCCGTTCGCCAGCGGTTCACCTCTCAGGGTGCTCGTCAGTCTCCGATGGCTCGTCGTTCGCCAGCGACTCACTGATCTCCTAAAAGATAAGAAGTCAACCGACAGTCTCCTGCTGCTCGTTGTTTTCCTAAGACTTGCTGATCAGAAGTTGACCGACAGTCTCTTGCAGCTCGCCGTTTGCCGACGACTCGCCGATCTCCTAAACGGTCAGTAGGGAATCTGCATTTTCCTGCTGCTTGTCGTTCGCCAACCTCTGGGTTCTCGCCAACCACACATCACTCGCCAGCAGCTCGTCGAGCTACAGCTACTCATCACTCTCCTGGGGTGATCGCCAATCGCTCATCATTCGCCTGAATGTCGTCGTTCTATCGAATGATGCCGTTCGCAAGAGAGGAAACAAGTTTACACTCACCTTTGCGAGTCTCTCGACGCTCGCTGGGGCATCATCATTCTTCATCTTGCCATTTGCCCACCCCTCTTGGAGACTCTTCTCCTCTCTTTCCTGCCTGCAAGCGCAGAATTCGCATTCTCCCAGGAGAACAGCTTGAGTCAAGGACGACTCCTGACGGTCTCTTCTTTGGGAAGACCCTTCATTCAAGGCCCCTAAAGAATCAGACAGCCAACCTGTTTCTTTTCCTCGTAAGGAGGAATCTACAACACTACAGCTTTGTGCATGGTCATCGGATTATTTCAGGTAAGGATTCTTCCTTTCAGAAACCCAGCAACAATCCTCTCGGGGGGGATCTCTCAGACAACGCCGCCGTGGGACAGGAACCATGGTTCAATGCCCTGGTCAGGGCTGTCCATCAAGCCTATGTAGCACATGTTCTTCCTCCTCTGTCCAGAACACTTAAGAGTTCACCCTCTACTCCATGGTGAACAGTTTGTAGAACAAACTTGTTGAGATATCGATGATGGGTCTCCAGCCTCCAAACACCTTTTTCACAAGGAAGAGTCAACTGAAGAAGCCTGGGGATCCGTCGAGGACCTCCTGGAGATTGCCCTTCTCCAACACGGTCTGGACTTCAGCCCGAAGGACCAGCTCCTTCACGGATCCTTTCATGTGGGAGGTGAATGGAACTGGACTGAATCAATAGAGGGAGAAATTACGTGAATGGGATGCAATACCCTGAACGAATTACAGAGATTGTCCAGGGTTCGGCGCTGTGCTGCAACCACCTCTGCTACTGGCGTTATCCCCCCAATGGTGGGCAAGTGGGAGGATTGCCCTTAGCGGGAGCGGCCTTGACCACCACTTTTACCTTCTCTGCCTCCACGATTGGACTTGCTGTGCTTCTGGTCCCTGGCAGGAAAGGGCTTTTTGGATGTGTTCTTAGAAGAGTCCGCGGTCTTGCTGGTTTGTGGTTTTTTTGGAGGAGTAGCTGTTCTATAGGACCGTGATGTCATGGCCCTGTGGAGGAGATAATCCTGGTTGGACTTTCTCCAGTGCTCTACTGCCTGCTCGACGTCGATATTACTGAAGAGCGAGGATCCCTCTAACGTTGGATTCCCAAGTCTAGTGACCACCATCTTAAGAACCTGCCAATGGAATCTGTCAAAAGAATCCCTTCTCTTGAGAATCACGTTCACTCACATGTTGACGAAACTCCATGGTTCGGGTACCCGGTAAAAGAAAGGTAACCCTTGACTTCCTAGTTGATTCCATGGACTAATCCTCGGTCTTAACTAGGTGTCTTTCTGGCTCCAACCACATGTCCGGCTATGAAGTAACCTGCATGGCATACTTTGTGGCCTTCTCCATGTTTAGGTCTTCTGCGGCTGAGAAGGTAATCGGTAGACTCAAGAGTCTACTGCCAGAGAGCCCTCATGTTAAGGCCTCTATAGCAGGATCTGGAGGGAGGGACGAGAGGGTTTCGTCCGATACCTCATAATACTGTAGCTCCTCTGCTGGACAAAGGTAGGTGAAAGGAGTTTTGAGGAGGAGCCTGCGCAAAGAGAACTAGTGTTGCCAGCTATCTAAGTGGCCTTCTTCCTGGCCCCCTTAACCCCTAGAACAGGGCAAAGCTGCGCTGGCCTTGGGAAGTCACCGAGTGCCGTAGATGTGATCGAGGCCAGTGTCCTTGCCCTCTTGAGGTACCACAGCCCGATTGTGCAGTGCGAGAACTGCAGTATGCTGACGACAATGCCACCCCAGGTCAGACGGCAGAGGACCTGCAGTCGTTAGCTGATGCATACAACTCTGCCTACGAACGTTTTGGGATGCAAGTCAACACAGACAAAACCAAGACCCTCGTCCAACATCCACCAGGACTGATGCTCCCAAACTTCAATACCACAGTGAATGACCAACCGTTAGAACAGGTGGACCAGTTCTCCTACCTAGGGAGCATCCTCCGCCTTTGGCCGACTCAACTGCCGCGTATTTAACAACCACGCACTGACAATGACCACCAAAATAATGGTGTTCAGGGCAGTAGTCCTCTCCACGCTCCTGTATGCATGTGAAACATGGACGCTATATAGAAGCGATATTAACAACCTAGAACGCTTCTAACAAATGAAACTGAGGCAGATCTTGAAAATCCCCTGGGAGAGCCACACCACCAACATTGAAGTCTTAGAACGTGCCTCGCTGACCAGCGTGGAGGCCACCATCATCCACCACCGCCTCCGCTGGATAGGAAACGTGCATAGGATGGATCCATCTAGGCTCCCAAAGAAGATATTCTACGGAGAACTGACCCAGGGCACCAGACCACGAGGAGCCCCGAAAATGCAGTATAAAGATCTACTAAAGCACACCCTGGCTCTAACTGACATCGATCCTTCCTCATGGGAAGAAACAGCCAGGGACAGGAAAACCTGGAGGAGTACAGTACACCATGGCACCGTGGACTTCGAGGAGAGGAGTAGACAAAATGAGGAGGCTAGGATGAGAAGGAGAGAGCGATTAGAACAGCCCCGCCCACCACCTACCCTCCCTTGTGAACACTGTCCGCGACTCTTCCACCACAGACTAGGACTTAACAGCCACATCAGACATAAGCACCCACCCCAAAGATAGGAGGCTGATGGCTAACGACAGAACCCAATACTCGGACACGAGTGGGCGCCACCGCCGACGACTTTCGGTAAAGCTGAAACACGAGCCGTTAGATCTTTAGCTAGGGTTAACCACCTGCCCGCTAGTTAGCAGGGAGGTGGAAGCTAGTAACTACCTCTCTCACTCACACACCTGGGCTGTGAACCCCACTTTGCTTTTGGCCCGGGTGGAGATCGTACGTTATCCCTCACCAATTGTTGACTTGCCATTATTAATCTTTGTTTACTTTTCTCTTTTCAGTGTGTGCGCTCCCATCTTGGACGTCGTTATGTGGACCTGACCTGCCAAGGACCTGAGGGCCGCTTCTGTGGGACTTATATGTCTTCCGTTGACACGAATCCACTCCTGTCATGTTCCACTTGTAGAGGGCGGTGGTGTGATAAAAGATAATTTTTGCCCTGAATGCTGGGAGATGTCGCCTTCTAGGTCTTCCTCGAAGTCAAAGAAATCCAAAGCTTCTACTTCCGCCCCCTGACTTCTCTCCGATGCTCCTGTTTGGCCGGTTTCCTCCAGGGAACCGTCGAATAGCAGCGTAGGAAAATTAAATGCAGGCCAACCCCAGTTCTCGAGAGATGGTGCTGCTGCCCCTAACGAAGAATCCCCACCTCTACCCCTGGGGGAAACCATGTTTTTTTTCTGATGTTTTTCAGGTGTGGCTGTCCCTTGGCTTTACTGGCCTCCCTTCAAAGAGGGCACTGTTGCAGCTTTTTCAGCTGGGTTCTGAGAGGCAACGTTCATCTTCCTAAGAGGTGGATCCCTTGGCCTTGCTGAGTGTTGACCTTCGTGATCCTGAGGAGTCATCTGCAGCCCCTGCCGTTGATTCCCACCCTGCCTTTCCCGCTGCTGCTGCTGTCGTTGTTGCCAAGCTTCTATTGGGGGGGGTGGAGCCAAGTGCAAAGGCAAGTCTCCTGTAGATGGTCACCTCTCTCGCTCGTGAGACCCCCATAGAGATGCCCATCCAGAGACCTGCTAGAGATCATCCAGCGGAGCAGTCCCCCCCTGTGGAGGTTTGTCATCATTAGTGCTGAACTCATAAAGTTTGAGGTCCTTCTTGTTGCCTTAGATGGCCTCCTTCGCCTTTACAGACGTATGTTTGGCTCATCGCCTTCAAAAAGACTTATTTGGCTCATCCCCTTCATCTGCCGAACAATCCCATTCAGAAGATCGTCTCTTTCCAGGACCTCGCTGCTCACCCACTCCTCAACTCTCGTCTCCTTGGTTTCAGCTCGTGCCCAGGGATCGTTAGCCTGACGAGCCCCATAAGCCTTGCTGTCTGCCTGCTGGTTCCTGACCCTCGCCTTTCCTATCGGACTCGCCGTTCGCCCGTCCACTGCCTCCCTCCGATCTCTCGCCATTAAACAGCTGTTTGTGGCTTGCCAGGTTCCATTGAATCTCCTATTTCTCAGCCTGCTTGTCAACCCGCAGCGCGTGAATCTCCGACTGTGCACAGTCCCCCAGCTCCTTGCCACTCACATTTTTGTTAACGACCTACGGTTCTGCATCCTCTGTCTTCTCGCCGTTCGCCAGCGGTTCACCTCTCAGGGTGCTCGTCAGTCTCCGATGGCTCGTCGTTCGCCAGCGACTCACTGATCTCCTAAAAGATAAGAAGTCAACCGACAGTCTCCTGCTGCTCGTTGTTTTCCTAAGACTTGCTGATCAGAAGTTGACCGACAGTCTCTTGCAGCTCGCCGTTTGCCGACGACTCGCCGATCTCCTAAACGGTCAGTAGGGAATCTGCATTTTCCTGCTGCTTGTCGTTCGCCAACCTCTGGGTTCTCGCCAACCACACATCACTCGCCAGCAGCTCGTCGAGCTACAGCTACTCATCACTCTCCTGGGGTGATCGCCAATCGCTCATCATTCGCCTGAATGTCGTCGTTCTATCGAATGATGCCGTTCGCAAGAGAGGAAACAAGTTTACACTCACCTTTGCGAGTCTCTCGACGCTCGCTGGGGCATCATCATTCTTCATCTTGCCATTTGCCCACCCCTCTTGGAGACTCTTCTCCTCTCTTTCCTGCCTGCAAGCGCAGAATTCGCATTCTCCCAGGAGAACAGCTTGAGTCAAGGACGACTCCTGACGGTCTCTTCTTTGGGAAGACCCTTCATTCAAGGCCCCTAAAGAATCAGACAGCCAACCTGTTTCTTTTCCTCGTAAGGAGGAATCTACAACACTACAGCTTTGTGCATGGTCATCGGATTATTTCAGGTAAGGATTCTTCCTTTCAGAAACCCAGCAACAATCCTCTCGGGGGGGATCTCTCAGACAACGCCGCCGTGGGACAGGAACCATGGTTCAATGCCCTGGTCAGGGCTGTCCATCAAGCCTATGTAGCACATGTTCTTCCTCCTCTGTCCAGAACACTTAAGAGTTCACCCTCTACTCCATGGTGAACAGTTTGTAGAACAAACTTGTTGAGATATCGATGATGGGTCTCCAGCCTCCAAACACCTTTTTCACAAGGAAGAGTCAACTGAAGAAGCCTGGGGATCCGTCGAGGACCTCCTGGAGATTGCCCTTCTCCAACACGGTCTGGACTTCAGCCCGAAGGACCAGCTCCTTCACGGATCCTTTCATGTGGGAGGTGAATGGAACTGGACTGAATCAATAGAGGGAGAAATTACGTGAATGGGATGCAATACCCTGAACGAATTACAGAGATTGTCCAGGGTTCGGCGCTGTGCTGCAACCACCTCTGCTACTGGCGTTATCCCCCCAATGGTGGGCAAGTGGGAGGATTGCCCTTAGCGGGAGCGGCCTTGACCACCACTTTTACCTTCTCTGCCTCCACGATTGGACTTGCTGTGCTTCTGGTCCCTGGCAGGAAAGGGCTTTTTGGATGTGTTCTTAGAAGAGTCCGCGGTCTTGCTGGTTTGTGGTTTTTTTGGAGGAGTAGCTGTTCTATAGGACCGTGATGTCATGGCCCTGTGGAGGAGATAATCCTGGTTGGACTTTCTCCAGTGCTCTACTGCCTGCTCGACGTCGATATTACTGAAGAGCGAGGATCCCTCTAACGTTGGATTCCCAAGTCTAGTGACCACCATCTTAAGAACCTGCCAATGGAATCTGTCAAAAGAATCCCTTCTCTTGAGAATCACGTTCACTCACATGTTGACGAAACTCCATGGTTCGGGTACCCGGTAAAAGAAAGGTAACCCTTGACTTCCTAGTTGATTCCATGGACTAATCCTCGGTCTTAACTAGGTGTCTTTCTGGCTCCAACCACATGTCCGGCTATGAAGTAACCTGCATGGCATACTTTGTGGCCTTCTCCATGTTTAGGTCTTCTGCGGCTGAGAAGGTAATCGGTAGACTCAAGAGTCTACTGCCAGAGAGCCCTCATGTTAAGGCCTCTATAGCAGGATCTGGAGGGAGGGACGAGAGGGTTTCGTCCGATACCTCATAATACTGTAGCTCCTCTGCTGGACAAAGGTAGGTGAAAGGAGTTTTGAGGAGGAGCCTGCGCAAAGAGAACTAGTGTTGCCAGCTATCTAAGTGGCCTTCTTCCTGGCCCCCTTAACCCCTAGAACAGGGCAAAGCTGCGCTGGCCTTGGGAAGTCACCGAGTGCCGTAGATGTGATCGAGGCCAGTGTCCTTGCCCTCTTGAGGTACCACAGCCCGATTGTCTAACCCATTAATGGCCATCATGCAGGCCAAGACCTGCCAGAATGCGTAATCGGACTCTTTTGCTCCACCTCGGTATATCTAGGGCTAGCGGCCCTAGGAAGGTAGCTGTCGATCTCCGAGTCCTGTTCCTTATCCACCCGGGAGCTTTCACCTACAGGGGCGCAGGGTGGGCTGTCATCAGCATCGTGTATGGAGGAGGAAGGAACGTCTCTTGCCAAGGTTCCCGCTGCTGCAGAAGAGGTTCCGCGGGTCTTCTGGATCCGCCGAAAAGATCTGGCCGTGCTGTTTTTGGGGACCGTTTTAAAGTCTACTCTGCCATCGGGGAGGAAAGAATTCCTCAAGCAGTGAGGGTCTAGAGTCCTCCCTACGTACACTGGAACCTTGGTTTTTTCTTGGAGGAGCAGCTGACGGGGCTTGGTCCTCACTCATGGTTGTTGGCCGCTGTTCAAGCGGTGCAACCTCGTTAGGAGAGAGATGATCTCCCAAGGAAATCGCGAGCCAAACCCCTGCTTGTATGGAGGTGAAGGGTGTCTCCCAGGGGAGGAGTCTGGTTCTTCTGTATCCTCTTTTTCTTTGTGGTCAGAATGGTTACATCTGTAATAGTGAAAAATCCTGCTGGACTAAAGCTGTGGTTACTGTGGGTACTAGTATCTTCTTGATTGGGAAGACTATCATCCGAGGTGGTAGAGAAGGCTCTGGCATTGTAGGTCTACGTCTGGGGTCAGATAGAGGAGAGGAAGAACTTGAAGAGACTTTTGTCTTAAGGGGAATCCTGGCGTTAAGCCACAGAACCTTGTCCTTGAATGATGGAATTGGGAAGAACTTCTCACTGTGGCATTTACGAGTAGGAGACTGCCTCCTGGGAGTCCTCGGTTTAGGCCCCTGAAAGGAGAGGAGAGGTCCTGGGAGTCCTCGGTTTAGGCACCTGAAAAGGAGAGGAGAGGTCGCTTCCCTGGCCTTATCGGTACCCGGCATAGCGTCTCGAATGGGGTTCGTTGGGAGGTCTCTAGCTGGGCTTCTGAATGAAACCTGAAGCTCAAGCTCTGCTGGGAGGTAACGTGTTGAAAACTGGTGAGACACTACCTTGTCAAATACAGTATCAGAGGGAGGTCACGCACTGGTGAAGGGACTCGTGCAAGGGCTGGATCACATGTTGTTCTAGCAGAACTAGGCAAGGGTGCATAGTAGCAGAGCTTAGAGGCTCTGAAAGGTCTCGACGAGTACGGGTCTTGGACACGCGTAGGTGCTGGATCACGCTCTGCTCTAGGTCTAAGTGAGTGTGGTGAGCGTCGTAGGAAGGATGATCATGCATGGAATTGTGTAGACTGTAGGTCACAAGCAGGAGAATGGTCGCCTGAGCACTGTGGATCTGGCTCAGGACGATAACCATGATCACACGAAGCCTGTCTGGATGAGTAGTGATGATCAGGTGAAGGATGACGCGCAGAAGCGCTTTCATGAGCAGATGGAAGGTCCTAATTATGTCGCTAATATGCATCAGTATCGCGTGAAGTGTTGAAGTGCTTAGGGACCAGGAACGAGGAGAACGTCAATTGCAAGGATCATCATGCCAGGGAATCTTTCTTCTACTAGTGTTTTCAGTTTACAAACTTTGCAGACAAAACTGCCGTGCATAAAATCCTTAAAAAGCAACTCTCTACAAACTATTTGTAATCTTTAGGGATGCTGTTTCTGTCCATCTTTACGAGGGCCCATGTAAAGAGGTGGTGGTCGAGTCTGTAGTAGGGCGAGGGTAAGTGTTGAGAAGCGTGGCTTGCACTACACTCTGGTGACAAGGGCTTGTGGGTTATCCTAGGGGAACGGCGAGCAGTCCTAGACTCAGGCACAGGAACAGGCTGAGACAATGGTGGGCGTCGAACTTGCGAGGGGCGAGCATCCTCCATAGGAGAAACGTGCGCCGAAGGGCTGGAGAATGGAGGAGGTGAGGCAGGGCGACAACTTGATGAACTGCATACTCGGGAGGACCTCACCTGCGAATGGTAAAGGTGACCACCCAACGGAACAGGAACATGCCTCGGACCTTACTCCCCCTCCGCAGGCCGAGTGAACTGAGAACGAAGGGAAGCGCAGTCTTCGGCGGCAGCAGTTGCGGCTGGTGAAGGTGGGGAACTTGGTCACGGCAGAACAACGCTGGCATTGAAAGCAGGGAACTCCTCCGGCACAAAACCTTTGGAGCCCCTCATAGAGGGGGATCCAACTCCACCTCTGAAGAAGCCGGTCTTCTCTTCCTCTAAGCTCCTAACTATAGCAGCTCGACAAGGCCTGTGTGGACCAGCAACACCCAAAGAAGGCCAAATCTGCAAAAGATAAAGAGAGGACTCCCCTGTGGGAATAGGGGTAGCGCCACTTCACTAGGGGAAGATAACACTTGTTCCATCGTTCCCCAGAGGAAAATAAATGAGCAAGAGCTAAGGGAAGAGATTGATGGGTTAGAGAAGGAGTCTGAGGTTTCTTTAACTTCGAGGAAGACTACTACTTATGCTGCCATCAAAATTTCTCCTGCTCGGAGAAAGACCACTCCTGGCATTCCTCGCAGGTATTGTCCTCCGTACAAGGCTGTCATCTGCAGGCCGGACATGAGTGGGGGTCGGTCTCGACCAAGGATATGAAGAAGATAGGCACGCATATGCGCCCCTCAGGTGACTTTTTTTTCCAAAAAGAAAAAAGTCACACCCAAAAAGAGAAAGCAAAACAATGTTAGTCAAATGGCAGTCAGAGAGAAACAACATGTGCTCTCGGTATTGGCAAAAGAAAGAGTCATGGAAAAACACTGGTGTGTGTGCTAATTAGCGGTGGGGTAATTACACCTTGTTAAAAGGCTTATGGCTAGTCTTCCAGCTTCGCCGAACGTATATCCCTACTAAAAAGCTAAAGGGTATGTATTTAGTGTCGGAACAATTAAGTTTTTGGCAAGCGGGTGTGCGGGCTACTCGCTGGGACACCACTTATTGTTAACTATTTCCTTAACAACTTCAACGGCTGTTCCAGCTCCACTGAAAACATTTCCTATTTTAAAGGGCTCAGGTTTGTATAGCTAGAAAAAATATTCATGACAAAATTTGCTATATTAAAAGTTTCCCCCAAATAAGTCTACCAGTCAAAAGCAGTGAAGCACCTTCCCTCTTCACCATGCCTTAGTAACTTTATTAAGTGGTGTAAAGATTAAGCCAAGACAACTCCTACTTAACCAGAAGTTTTTATATTCTATTAAAAATATTGGATATTCAAATTGCCTTCTAAGTAGGAAGAGCAATTTTTGGGAATTAGTGGGAATAACTGCTCAGATACATCTATTTTAAATAAGGACTCTTCAGATCAAGTTTTCACTTGTACTTACAAGTTTTAGTAATGTGGAGTTGTGCTTTTGTGATGACTTATTGCCACCAATTTCATCTTCCAGAGCAAAGTTGCCAACTAATTGGACCTTAGGATCAGGGACTATACTTTCCATGCTGGTCATTCATTCCAAATCAGAGAGACTTGAAGCCTAGTTTTATCCACTCAACCCATAGCTGCTGTTAAACTAGAGATGATGGGATATCCCAAGTCTTAATTCAAGAGGCCCAGACAATTCCCTTAAGGGAGAATTTTCAAACAGAGATGCCAGACACCAAAGCCATAATTGCCCTAGTGAAAAAGTCTGTTCAAGGTTGATGGCATGGTTACCAGTATACCAACTTATGCCACAACAGGAAAGTACCAAGGATGTAGGTATAATGTACTCTACAAGTGAGGAGTGCTGAGAAGGTAAGCATAACAGTGGTGAGTGCAAAACGGGAGCTGCCAAAAGAACTCTTATGTTGCAAACACTTGAACTGTGAAAAAGACCTCTTCTCAACTTGACCCCACAGGTGGAATCCGCTACTTTGGTTCTCCCAATTAGATAAGGGTGATTGTGGGAGACTTCTACAATATTCAGATTCTTAGGAGAAGTACTAGTCCAATTCTCTGTTTAGTCTTAACAGAATTTTTTTTAGCAAAACCCACATCAAATGAAGTGAGCAAGTTAGAATCAGCATGCTCAGCAGTGGCAGATATAACCAACTTGCCTATAAGTGTTTTTTGGCCAATAATATCCCACCCCGTTGAAGAGAAGGTAAAATAGGTGCTGGAGAATGCTAATGCTAGATCTCTCTCTTTCCCTCTCCCAAGGCAAGGAAAATTATAATCTACAAGGCAGACGATCTACCAAGTATTGGGATGGATTCAGCCCAGATTGCCTTTCTAGATATCTTGGTTGATTCTTTGAGAAGGCTCGTCTCAAAAGGTAGTCTTTCTTGGTTAGTAAAAGAGATGAAGCATCCTTTCCCTCTTCACCACGCCTTGGTAATATTTTGAAGTACAGCAAAAATTCCTTCTTTGTACCAACAGATTTTTGGATTCTAAAAATAATAAAAGATAAATTAGGCAACTTCATGTCTAAGTAGGGAGACTGGTTTAAGGGAGCTAAAGGGAATACCAACTGCTCAAATAAGGTCAAGTTAAATCAGGGCAAGAATGTGGATTCTCCTCAAGGTTTTGGTAATAGGAAGCCATCTTTATAGGACTTTTCCTTGACAAGTAAGGGAAAATAGAATGATTTTGCACTTATTAAAGTTGCAAGTTCCTGAACAACATGCATGAAGTTGGGTGTCTTTTTGCCACCAATTTTAGCTTCCAGGGTAAATTTGCCCTTAGGATCAAGGACTATACTTCCCTATGTTGGCCGTGCAGTCACAATCCCAGACTCTTCACCTAATTTACCCACTCAACCTGAGGCTGTTGCTATACTACAGATGATATGCTGCCCAAAAGGAGAATTCTCAGAGTGGAGATGGCAGATATCAAAGCCACAATCACCAGTTTATACTGTAGTAAGGGGGGGGGGGGCAGGTTGATGACATGATTTACCAACTTGTGCCACAACAGGAGACAAATTTCAAAGAGGTATGCATACAAGTGGTGAAAGACAAAATGGCTCGTAAAAGAACCTACAAATATAGCAAATGCGTGCACAGTGACAACAACCTCTTCTCAGTATAGTGCGAGTATGGTCACATGTGGGATCTTCTATTTCAGTTCTTCTGAGAGGAAGATATTAACATAGGAAAGGAGAAGAATAAAGAAAGCAATAGTGGGATATTTCTACAAGATCTAGACTCTAATGAAAGGACTCACATTATCCTTTTAGTCCTGCTCAACAGAATTTTTTATTAGTACCCTCAAAAAGTGAAGAACAGACAAGCTAGATCGTCATGCTTCCTGCTTCCATTGCGACAGATAGAACATCCTTACCTGGCTGGTAATATCCCTGTCTGGTGGAGACTGTTCAACCGAGTTGACACATGCATACAGCAACTGTCTCCTAAAGAGACGAGGATCATCGATACCATCCAGGCATGTAATCAGGTTCATTATCTGTACTAGAAGCTAGAAAATTTCAAAAGTGATACCCCGGTAGTAACCAAGATAACCTCGGGCCAATTCAGGGGACACGTCTTGTCGAGGAACTACCGAGTTAGGTACCTTCATAAAAATCGGCCTGAAATTTTTCACTTTGCTCTGAACTTCTTTATCTTGTCGAGGAACTACCGAGTTAGGTACCTTCATAAAAATCGGCCTGAAATTTTTCACTTTGCTCTGAACTTCTTTATCTTGTCGAGGAACTACCGAGTTAGGTACCTTCATAAAAATCGGCCTGAAATTTTTCACTTTGCTCTGAACTTCTTTACGTTCTTTCCTTGAGCGAGAGCAATGAGCTGAAAAATCTGTGATCTCGACTATTGAGCCTGTCATAATGAATCTGTGATATCGATGGTTTGGATCTGTTCGAAGAAAAAGAATTATTATGGGAAGCGCTTACGCTTAAGGGCAGAATAATATGGAGGGGGGGGGGGTCAGACCTTCATTTCTGATGTAAGGCTTGATCCCTAGAGCAGTTAAGGCTCCACAACCTTTTTCTTGTCAGAATTCTGAAAATTAGAAGTTTCTTGTTTCCTGGCTGTTTTTACAAGCCTAGGAACTAGTTTGACCCTTGGTTGTAGAGCCAAACCTGCAATTCAGAATTAGTGAACGTCCTGACATTACCTGAAAAAAGGATCCTGCTTTATGGAATCTGCGGATCCCTTCTGTCTTAAGAAAGTATGTCTAAGAGCCCTCGGTGTAAGAGGAATGTCTGATTCACTATGCGAGCGAACTGGAGAATAATGAGAGCCCTCTAAGAGAGCTGCCTCTGTTAAAAGAGAGACACATTTATCCTCGGTAACATGACTCGGAGTCTATACGAGAAGACACCTTGAACTACCGGGAGATTTTTGTAAAGTAGAGAAATCCCCTTGCTCTAAAATATCTGAAAAAGAAAAGCATCGATCACTCGGCACACTCGTTGGGGGAGAGTGAGAGAGAGACCTGTTCCTACTCGCATGGTCAGGTACTAATGATGCTTGTAACATATCGTGATGCCAAAGAATCTCTTATCACTATGGGTCAAATCAGGCTCATAATGTTTTATAGGAGACAATATATCAATAAAATTAATGTTGTGCTCAACAAAACCGCCATTCTTGGTTACTGGGGCCTTAGAAAACTCCGATAAAGAAGGATCTGAGAGGGAAATATGTATCACTAGAGAGGGCTTCTGTTTGTTCCTTTCAAAAGTGGAAGAAGCAGGAGGAGAATGATCTCTCTTAGGTGCCGCCTTGTGATGAACACCATACAGTACTTCTTCCACTGAGAGGGCTGCCAATCATGCAAAAATCACGAGTTAAAGAATACGACCACCGCTTACTACGGCAACTTGGAGACAAAATATGAGGATCTACCTCGACCTGGTTCATGAGGGTACCACAAGAGCTACCTTCAAGGCCAGGGAAAGTACGCATACTACCTTGAGCACTACTCATAATCTCAAGTACACAAGGAAGGAAAGGTACAAAGGTTAGGAACAACATAGGGTGGAGAGAGATCGTGGCAGATGTCGGTTCTCTACGACAACCAGGAGAAAAGTGAACAGCCTCGATGAGGTTGCAGCGCTTGCCTGCAGCATGGGTGAACAGCTGATAATTACAAAAAGTTACCAGCATCCCAAGAATTGTTTCTTTCTGGTAGTAGCCAAATAACTTAAGAGTAAACCCTTATAAATGACGAGAGTTTGTATTCACATAGGAGCAAACACATTTTCATCACTTGGTCATATAGCTCCAATCAAAATTTCACACGATCATTTAAACTCTTATAGCCAGCCCTGTTTCAACTTAACGGTCTGACTTAGCTCCTCAATAATAATACAATTATTCAGAAGTAAGGTTGTACAAAATAATTTTGGAAACAAAGATCTGATCAAGTTTTGGTACTGTAGGTAATATAGCATAAGGTTTTATGAGACTCATTTCTAGGAGTAGACCTCTCAAATTGTAAAATTTTGTTTTTACCTACACAAAGGGGGATGTAGAGAAGTTTGGTCTCCTATCCACAATTTCTATTGAGTTAAACTAATAATACTTGATTTATTAATTTATATAAACATTAAATATCTTTGAATTGTTGATATTTCAAGTTATAATGAACATAGCTATTTAAACTAGATCACTAAGCTACATGAAAATATTTCTCACAAAATTATTTATGTTAGCAAATTACGAATACTGTAAAGTATTTAATTTTTCACTGTTAAACTTTAAATCTTTTTAAAAATTAAATTTCTTTGTCTCACCTGACAGGCATCACGGCCTCCTTCCACAAAACCAGCACACAAGAACACTTCTGTAATGGGCTGGAAGTAGGAATCGTCACAGTCACTGTTTGACCAGACAGGCAGCTGTGCCTCCCGAAGAGTGGCACTTTCACGTCCACCTAACATGCAGGAATTTGCAAGGTGAGATATTAATATTATAACAAAATAATTATACTTATTAATATTGTAACAAAAGAATTAGTGTGATAAATAAGTTACCAGTAAACCTAAAGTATGTCTTACACAACCACAGGTATTTTACCGAATGAAGAATATTTTACATGCATTATATTTGCATTCTACAACTTAGGCCATATTTCATATATATTAAAAGTCCTTTGAATTCTCACCATAATAGGTGGATCCCCAGCCTATGACAGACGGTGTCTGCCCGACCATACTATTCAATGGCTGTCTTGCCATACTGTCTGTTGGCAGACACACAGGCAGAATATATTCAGAGAAGTTGACTTTTCGATCCAGTTTGATGAGTGCGACATCATTGTAGAACCCGTGAGCCTTGAAATCTGGATGTGGTTGAATGCTAGTCACCCTGTTTAGGAATGTGAAGATAGATTTATACTGTTTTAACTTTCATAAATAAAATGCAGTTTCTGCAATATACAGATTCACAAAGAAAGTTAAAAATTTTCATGGACTACATCTCCATTGCAAAGCTGCTGTTTTTTAGCGATATATTTTTAATAAATATGCATTTGCTATGGTACTGATTTTATTTATTTCCCTAACAAGAAAAGAGTTCTTATTATATATTGTTTTACTAGTTGCAAAACAAAACTGCATTCTGATATAAAGTTGTGGCAACCTATTGGAAACATCCTTCACACATATACAGTATGTTGGACGTGAGTTTGAGACCCGATCAAGTTTCATGGTTTCTAATAGTGTCTACAACCTCGCTATCCTTGTGAGCTAGGGACAGGGAATTTGTGGAAGCCTATATGTCACCAGCAGCTATTGCTTGGTCCTCCTCAGCCTTCGCTTCATGGAGAGGGGGCTTGGGTGCTGATCATTTGTATACAGTATAGGGTCAGTCCTTAGGGCATTGTCCTATCACTTTCCTCCGCAATTCATGAGTGACCTTTAAACCTTTACCATTTACGTATTTGCCTCAGAGGGGGTAGAGCAGTAAGAGCACCTCATACGATGCAGTGTAGGCATTGCTCAAGGGTCTTTGAGGTGTTCCTTCAGCCCATAAATGCATTTTTTTATATCTATTTTTCTTTCGTTTCTGCTTCCTTTTTGCCATATTGCCATCAAATGTCTTTCAACTTTTATTTTACAGTTGTACTTGTGTATTGAATGGCCTTAAAGGCCTCAGTACCAAGCTCTTTTATTAGAGCAAAAACATTTTTGCTTTTTTTATCAAGTTTTGAAAATGAAATAAAATAATTGCCTGTCTTAAAAAGGTGTAGGTCCCAATTAAATCTAGTTAAAATTCTGTAACTACAAGTTTAAGAACTTAATTTAGAGAGGTTTAATTTTCTTTAATGATTTATATTTTGTTTGCCAGGCTACCTAGAAATTAACCAAAATTATAAATTTTTTTTGCTTGCACAGCAACTTCTGATAATTTTGTCAGTGTTATACAGTAAATTGAAAATACTATTCTCCAACTAACCTGTAGGTCTGAGGATTTGAAATGAAATCATCACTTTCACTGAAGATGTTGTGATCTCCAAGCCTCACACTAAACTGTTGTGGATTGAACCTGCAGGAAAAAAGAAGATACTACTTAGAGCTCCCTGGAACAGAAGTTTCTTTATTACGTCGTTATTTAACTCTTTTACCCCCAGGCTATTTGGAAATTTCCAACCCTTAACCCCCAGGGGGTTATTTTTTCCCAGCACATTTTGAAGTATATTTTTTTAAATTGCTCTAACACCCTCAATTTTTGTCATAGAGAGGTCAGGTTGGTCTCATTCTCTTGGAAAATGCCTGAATTTTCTCAAAAAATTATAAAAAATATGAAAAAAAAATTTTTATAGCATTTTTTTGCAAGGACGTACCGGTACGTCCATGGGGGTAAAGGGATGGCTTTTGTGAAACGTACCAGTACGTCCTTTGGGGGTAAAAGGGTTAAGAATGGTTTCATGTTTAATGAAAAAGTTGTGAAACCTCTCAAAACCTGACGGTCAACTGAAACTTCAAAGCCTAGCTTTTAGTCCCACTCACGTCTTTCCTCTGGAATCTTTGGTGCAATGAGCAGCTGTAAGGATGTACTCGCTAGATATCAAAGAGCCTCCACACCAAAATTCTGTCTTCTTTGGACCATGTAGCCATATGGCTGCCATCCAAGGCCACTGCCCTCGACGGGATTCTACACCGCCTACCACACGGAATGTAGGTATCTTGGGTACGCCACATTCTGTTAAAAAAGGAAGGATCCTTAGTCAAGTAACATTTCCATCATTGCTTTAATGAAAGGAGAACATAGAAGTCATGTACAGTACTACACAATATATAAATATTTTGTATGAAAATCAACATCTAAAGATTTTGGACATGCTCACTTATTTAAAATGTCATAATTTATTAATCAATCATTAAGTATTTTGATATGGTCTATATGAATGGTATAGTAACAAAATTATTCTGTAGTTGGTGTACTTCTTCCCTGGAAATTTGGTAGAAAGCAAAATGACAAATTTCGTAGATAATTTGTATTTTTCCTACCATACAAACCTTAGCTATTTACATGGGGTATTATTTTGGCGGAGCTGAAATGACGAGCCATTAAATTTTAACGAGGGTTAACTACCCCCTCGCTAGTTAGCGGGGGGTAGGGAAGGGGTAGCTAGCTACCCCTCCCCCCCTCACACACTGTGAATAGCTCAATTCACTTAAAGGTAGGACTTGACTTAGGGGTCAGGGCTGGCGGGTAACATTTGCGTAAATAGCTAAGGTTTGTATGGTAGGAAAAATACAAATTATCCACGAAATTTGTCATTTGTTCCGTAACCTAATACAAACCACGCTATTTACATGGGGTGATTTACCCTTAGGAAGGGCGGAAAGTCCCCAGCCTTCTGGCTTCGGCTTTACCCGTGGACTCCAATTCCGAGTTGTAGAACTCAAGGAACGGGAGCCCCTAACCCTCACACGTTGTTATGTTTGACCATCGTGCGGCCTACTAGGATGTGTGTGAAGGAGAATAACGTGACTCGTCCTAGGAAGTTGACCTGGAGTTCTTATGTGGAACTCTAGGCTAGGACGTTCCCAATACCACCTCGTCAGGGTATGGGAGACGCGACAGTATTAAGGCTAATACTAGGAGCACAAGGAAACATGGTTTACCTGCAGAGGTTGAGGTCAGCTGCGCAAAGACCTGGATGCTGCTATCCCCAAGAGAGGGGAGAATGAAGAAAGAAGTAAGGGCCAGACATACTCTTTCATACACGCAGACTAAAACCGGGTAACAATGCCCTCAACCTTCTTCTACTTGTCCAATAAGGAGCCTGAGGTTAGACCAGCTGTTGTGCAGCCACCACAGGACCGATAGAAAACGTATCGAGGTTCCTGTGGGTCAAGTCTTGCAGGTAGTGGGCTGTGAACATCGTCTGACGTTTCCAGACCCCAGCTTGTAGAACCTGCGTCACAGAGAAGTTTCTCTTGAAGGCCAGGGAAGTAGCAACACCCCTGATGTCGTGAGCTCTGGGACGACGTGACGGAGGAGAGTCGGGATTCAAGGTGCTGCTTATCACCTTGCGAATCCATGAAGAGATGGAGTTCTTGGTGACCCTCCTCTTTGTCCTCCTGTGCTCACAAACAAAGCTTGCACATGAGGACGGGCTGCAGCTGTTCTTTTGAGGTAGTGCCTCAGACTCCTGACTGGGCACAGTAACAGATGGTCAGGGTCACTTGTTACAGAACGTAGACTCTTTACCTTGAAGGAATCGAATCTTGGATCCGACACCCCAGGGTTTTGAGTCTTAGCAATGAACTCAGGGACGAACCTGAACGTTACCTACCCCCATCCCCTTGAATGGGCAACGTCGTAGGAGAGACCATGTGAAGTTCACTTACTCGTTTGGCCGAGGCCAACGCGAGTAGGAACACCGTCTTCCACGTTAGGTGGCGATCAGACGTCTGGCGTAATGGTTCAAAGGGAGCTCTTTTCAGAGCCCTGAGCACTTGAACCACGTTCCAAGGAGGGGGTCTGACTTCCGACTGGGGGCAAGTAAGCTCGTACAGTAGTTGCGTATGAATAGAGAAAGTTCCAACGAAGAGGAAATATCCACTCCTTTCAGCCTGAAGGCTAAGCTTAAGGCTGAGTGATAGCCTTTCACCACCGAGACCGAAAGGCGCATTTCCTCCCGAAGATATACAAAGAACTCCGCTATTGTTGGAATAGTGGCATCGAGCGGAGAGAAACCCCTTCCACGACACCAACCACAAAAGACTTTCCACTTCGCCTGGTAGACGTTGGCAGAGGATTCTCGCAGGTGCCGAGACATCCTGTCCGCAACCTGTTGAGAAAATCCTCTCTCCGTGAGGAGTCGCTGGATAGTCTCCAGGCGTGATGCCGAAGCGAAGCTACGGCCTTGTGGAAGATGTTGCAATGTGGTTGTCTGAGTAGCTCGTGACGTGGAGGGAGTTCTCTTGGGGGTTCCGTTAGGAGTTGCAGAAGGTCCGGGAACCATTCCGCATGATGCCATAGCGGAGCTATGAGAGTCATGGAGAGGTTGACCGATAGGTTGGCCTTGCTGAGCACCCTTCTCATCAGACAAAAAGGTGGGAAGGCGTAAACGTCCATGTTGTCCCACCTGTGTTGAAATGCATCCTGCCAGAAAGCCTTGGGGTCCGGGACTGGAGAGCAGTAAAGGGGCAGCCTGAAATTCAAGGCTGTCGAAAACAGGTCTACAGTCGGAAAACCCAACAAAGTCAGGACTTTGTTGGCTATCTGAGGATCCAAAGACCACTCGGTACTCACTATCTGCGTCGCCCTGCTGAGGCTGTCGGCGAGGACATTCCTCTTGCCAGGAATGAAGCGAGCTGACAGTGAGATCGAGCGGGCTTCGGACCATCTCAGAATCTCTACTGCAAGATGGGATAGCTGTTGCGAGAAGGTACCTCCCTGCTTGTTGATATAAGCCACTACTGTGGTGTTGTCGCTCATCACCACCACGGAGTGGCCCGCCAGGGTTTGTTGGAACTGTTGAAGAGCCAGAAAAACGGCCTTCAATTCTAGCAGGTTGATGTGGAGGCACCTTTCCGACTCTGACCAAAGGCCTGAGGCTCTTTGGTTCAGAATGTGGGCCCCCCACCCTTGATTTGACGCGTCCGTAAACAGAGTCAAATCTGGGGGGAGGACGAGGAGATCTGCTCCCTTCCGTAGGTTCTCGTCGTCCAGCCACCATCGAAGATCCGCCTGTTCCAAAGGTCCTATGGGAACTAGGAAGTCCGGGGAATCGTTTCCCTGATTCCATCGTGACTTCAGCCGCCACTGAAGGGATCTCATCCTGAGGCGGCTGTTTAGAACAAGACGAACCAAAGATGATAGATGGCCTAAGAGACGTAACCACAGTTGGGCTGGAAGCTCTCCTCGTCTGAAGAAAGGTTCTGCTACCTTCCTCAGCCTTGCTATCCTTTCGTCTGATGGAAAGGCTTTGTGGAGAATCGTGTCTAGTTTCATGCCTAGGTATACCAGTTTCTTCGTAGGGCGCAGAGAGGACTACTCGAGATTTACCAAGATCCCTAGATCTTGGCAAACTTCCAGAAGCCTGTCTCGGTGTCGCAGAAGGGTCGACTCCGAGTCTGCCAGGATTAGCCAGTCGTCCAGATAACGAATGAGACAGATGCCGTTCCTGTGAGCCCACGACGAGATCAGAGTGAACACCTTGGTGAACACCTGGGGTGCCGTGGAGAGACCGAAACACAGCACCTTGAACTGGTAGGTCTCGCCGTCTAGGCTGAATCTTAAGTACTTCCTGGAAGACGGATAGATGGGGATCTGGAAGTACGCGTCCTTCAAATCCAGAGTGCACATAAAATCTTGTGGTCTCACTGCAAGTCTGACCATGTCCGCTGTCTCCATACTGAAACGAGTTTGTACAACAAACTTGTTTAGTGCTGAGAGGTCGATGACCGGTCTCCAGCCTCCAGACGCCTTCTTTACAAGAAAGAGTCGACTGAAGAAGCCTGGGGAGCCGTCGTCGACCTCCTGGAGAGTATCCTTCTTGAGCATGGTCTCGACTTCTGCCCGGAGGGCCAACCCCTTTGCCGATCCCAAGGCATAGGAGTTCAACGACACTGGATTCGCTGTCAGGGGAGGTAGAGATGTGAACGGGACGCGATACCCTTGACCGATCACAGAGACCGTGCAAGGGTCGGCCCCGAGTTGCTGCCACCTCTGCACGCAACTTTTTAGGCATCCCCCCCACAGGTGGACACGCGGGGGGACTGCCCCTCCTAGTGTTTGCGACCTTTGCCGCTTCCTCTAGGAGTTCTACCTCCCTTAGAGGACTTGCCGCGTTTCTTGTCTTTCGGCTGAAAGGACTGCGGCTTAGACACGCTTGCCTTAGCTGCCGGAGCCTACTTAGTTGTCTGGCGAGGCTGCTGTTGACGTTGTTGTTGAGAGGCTGGAGGTTTATAGGGCCGAGATGTCAGGGCCCTTCGGAGGAGAGAGTCCTGGTTCGATCTCCTCCACCTCTCAGCCGACTGCTCCATGTCACGAGGCTCCAGTAACTCCCCTCCAAAAATAGAAGAGTGCCT
This sequence comes from Palaemon carinicauda, assembly GCF_036898095.1. Taxonomy (NCBI): domain Eukaryota; kingdom Metazoa; phylum Arthropoda; class Malacostraca; order Decapoda; family Palaemonidae; genus Palaemon; species Palaemon carinicauda. The sequence goes on along the minus strand of NC_090766.1, from coordinate 5,926,092 downwards.
GAGCCTGCTGACGTCTGCAGTGGGGATCTTCGGATGGAACCTCTCGGACACTGAATCGCGTCTTTTGAGGATCAAGTTGGCCCACAGGTTAGTGACCTGGTGGGCTAGAAACTCAATAGAGCGAGTGCCCGAGAGGAGGAAGGTCTCCAAAGCTTTCCTATTGCTCTCCTTGGACAGATCCTCGGATCGCAATAGGATACCCAGAGACCCAAGCCAGAGATCAAGCCACGAAGTTGCCTCCATGGCATTCTTCGCGACTTTTTCCAGGTTTTGGGTCTCTGACGCCGCAAACGTCACCTGCCGGGTAGAGAGCTTCTCGAAAGAAGTTCCCTTTGCTAGTTCTTCCACGGAATGATGGAGTGGAAGAGACATGCAAGACTCCCCGTCGATCTCGAAATACCTCCTCTGTTGGACTAGAGGAGGTGGGAGGAGTCTGAACCCGGCAGAAGAACGTCCTGAGGAGGCCAGACCGGAGAGTTGAGCTTTGACCTTGTCTTAGGCGCCTTTCACCCCTTTAGACCAGGGCAAAGCCGCACTAGTCTTGGGGGGCTTCTGGACACCAAAGACCTCGTCAAGCACGGTGTCTTTCCCCTCGCGAGGGGCTGTCTCCGGGTCCTTGATTTTGTTGAGCTCCCTCATCAATCCAAGGACCTGCCAGAACGCATATTCTGACTCGCTGTGCTCTCCTCTTGGTGGACTGGCAGCTAAGTCTCCCATCCCCAAGAGGTCTTCTTGGGGAGAAACGTGGACGTCCTCCCCAGGGATAGCTGGCTCTTGACGAATCCTCGATGAAGATTTTGGAACAGTCTTAGTGTCCTTCGATTCCCTCCTGGGAGGAAAGTAGGACTCCAACACAGACGCCCGAGGAGGAACCTCCTCCCGTGCAACCCCTCCTCTATCCGGAGAAAATTCTCCCCTTGGTGCCAAGGGAGAATTCTCCGAGTTAGAGGAATCCCCCGAGGACGAGATAAACTCATCTACAGGAGGGGGTGGAGCTGCAGAGGTTGGAGAAGGGGTCCGCCTGATGGGGTTCCTGGAGACCAGCTTTTCCCGGGGAGGAGTCACCACGAAGCCCACTCCTTTCCTTTTCTTCAACGGTGGAGAACCCGTCACAGGGTCCCGTCCCTGATCAGTGCTGGAAGGCTTAATAGCCTGGACCACAGCATTGATCATGTGGCGGAACCATGGTAGACAGGTAACTGACGCTGTGTCAGCAATCCCCGATGGAGAAAAGGGGATCTCGCGACCCTTAGGAGTGGACACCACGGGGCCTTCCTGAAAAGAAAAAGATGATTGCCTAGACCTCTCTGCCAATCTTTCTTGTTCTGCCGTTGTCCTCCTCTTGCGCGGAGGTGAATCCTGGGAACGCCTCCCAGGAGGAGCGTCCTGCTGAGGATCCTTGCGATCCGTATGACCCACACGGGCGGGAGCGATGCCGCGCCCGGGAGAGCTCGTGAAAAAAGTTTCGCGCGCGGGCGAGGTAGCGCGATGGCGCGTAGGCGAGCGTCTTGTGGGTGAGCGTTCGCGCGTAGGAGAATGGCGGACATAGGACCGCGAATGATGGCGCGCAGGTGATTGGTGCGCAGTTGAACACGCGTGGGAGCGCGCAGGTGAATGGCGCGCAGGAGAGTATGCACGAGGTCGAGTAGGAGAGAGTGCATATGAACGCGTAGGAGAACGTTCCAGAAAATGAGCTGGCGAGTGGGCGTGCGACCTCTTCGGAGAGCGCTGGTGATGGTGGGAGGGAGAGAGATGTCTCCTAGAAGACTTGATCTCCCTCAACTGGTGGCGCGCAGATCTGTCAGTGATTGGGGCGCATGAAGGGGAGGCCCCTTCTTTAGAGCCTGCAGGCCCCACAGCGTGTTGGCGTGAAGGGCGAGCTGTAGGAGATCGTGGGCGTGTGTGCGCCAAACTTAAGAGGCGCTCAGAAATCGAAGGGCGCGCAGGGGCAACTGGGAGTGCAGGAATCGACGAGTGAGGCAAAGGTGAACCCTTGCGAGCGTCTGAATCAGAAGATCTTGAGGGCGCTGGCGAGCGTGGGCGCGCAGGGCGTGCAACAGGCACAGGCACTAGTGCGTGCTTGCGCGCGCGCAGGAGAGTGATGGTGCGCAGTGCGCCCATCAGGAAGTTGTTGCTTCTCAGGCTGGGGGCGCCCTAAGGAGCGCTGGCGAGCAGGGGAGCTCTGGTGAGTAGGAGATCGCTGGCGCGTTGGAAGGCGTTGTACCTTCTCTGGATGTCCAGGAGAGCGCTGGCGCGCAGGAGATCGCTGGCCCGTTGGTCCTTCACAGGCTGAAGAGCGCGCCCATAAAGGCGCTGGCGAGCAGGAGATCGCTGGCGCGTTGGGGAGCGTTGATCATCCTCAAGATGAAGAGAGCGCCCAGGGGCGCGCTGGCGAGCAGGAGAGCGCTGGCGAACAGGAGATCGTTGACGAGTAGGTGACGAAGATGACCTACGCTCAACTGCATGCAAGCGCGCAGGTGCGCGCACAGGGGCCAGGGACTTAACCCCAGAGTCCTTTTCTCCCGATGGGGACGGTGCCTGTAGGATTACAGGTGACGGCAGCACTGAAGATCTGGCAGGAGTAGGGGATCGTGAACGATGCGCAGAGAGGTCAAGGGATGTTGTAGGTATGACCTTCTCCTGACGAGGTAGTTCCTCCGCAGGGGGAGGAGAAGGAGACCCAAAGAGGCACCTCTTCACCCCTTTATAGGGAGAAGGGAGCCCCCTCTCTCGAAGAGGCCTACGGGCCTTATGTCGAATGCGACCCCTGGGTAAGGAGTCAGGGTCATCGGTCCTTCAAAGAGGTGTCTCTGAAAGCGCGCTACCCCGGGGGGGGAGACGAGCTCGCAGGAGAGACCGGAGGACCCACCTTTCCCTCCGAAGGCTGCGCGGAAGGGAGAGGTGAGTCTTCAGCAACATCCGAGGCAGCAGGATCAAGGATTTGACTTGACACGTCAGAAGGGACAGTCAAAACAGCGTCGACAATGTCTGAAGGATAAACCTCCGGAATTACCGGCGACTGTTTGACTGCAGCCCCCAGCTGCAACAAGTCAAACAGGCCTTCCTTGGAGGAAGTGCCCTTAAGCCCCAAGGAAGCCCAAAGCTGAAATAAACCATGGTTAGATACCGTACAGTCAAATTCATCAAAATATAAAATATCCTCCCCCGGTGGAGGAGAGGGAACAACCTCGCTAAGGGAGGCCACGCCCTCTCCACCACCCCGAGGTTGGCAAAAACCACTAGGGCCTGCGATCTCACTCGGCGGTTTCACAGGTGAAGCCGAACGAGGGAGACCTTCGGAGGAGGTTCGGGCGGCGCTAGGGGAGTCCCTAGAGACCTCCTTCTTCAAAGTCACCTTCGAAGGAGATCGGTCTCTCTTGGGTTTCTTCTTGCGCCTACGGCCGAACTTCTCCCACTGGGAGGCAGACCACTCCCTGCACTCACTACACACATTTTCCTTGTCACACCGTTGACCTCGGCAAAGGGGGGCAAAGGGCGTGAGGATCCGTATCCATAGAGGACATAAAAGTCCCGCACGGGCGATTAGGAAGTCCAGGGCAAGTACGCATTGTTAGAGTCGAGGCCAACTTCACACACAAACTGTTCAAAGAGAAAGCAGATTAAAGGCTGTCAAGCGAGGGCGAGAGCAGAAACGTCTGATCATCACCCGAGCCAAAAGTGAATTGAGCTATTCACAGTGTGTGAGGGGGTGGAGGGATAGCTAGCTACCCCTTCCCTACCCCCCGCTAACTAGCGAAGGGGTAGTTAACCCTCGTTAAAATTTAAAGGCTCGTCATTTCAGCTCCGCCAAAATAATACCCCATGTAAATAGCGTGGTTTGTATTAGCTTACGGAACAATTGAAAGTTTAGAAGGAAGGAAGAAGGAAGATTTTATGTACTATACAAAGAAAGTATGATGAGTAAATGCAAAAATTCAGAGTAAATAATTACCTAAATGTAATTTATTGATATACTGTACTTGTTTTTAGAAAAGCAAAGGTCAAGTCGAACAACAGCAATGTTCTTACCAAAAGCAGAGTTCGTATCTACTTCAGCAATGGGCCGGATGGGTGGAGGTGGAGGAGTTGTACCAGCTACCTGTTTGCAAAAAATAAAGGTAATTTTTCTTGAATTAATGTACAGAAGCTGAATATCTCTTATTGTAACCTATGTATTTGTTAATATTAATAAAAATAAGATTTTTAAGCAGATTTTCTTTATGAAAAAATTACAGTTGTATCAAAACCAAACATGTTAGACAACAATGTGTTGAAACTACATTTAGACGATTTATGTCTGGCCACACAGGCCACCACCTTTCAAAAAGTTGAAACATATCTACCATGAGAAACAGAGAAGGCAATTGCAAACTCATGATCTTCTGGCCTGGCATAGAGCTAGAACATCACCACTTTCTAGTGTACCTACAGGTAACTGAGGATAGAACTTGTCATTTGCTACCTATCTGCAAAAGCTCTGAGGGAAGCTTGGCTCTTGCAATTCCCTGTTGAAAAAAACTAGCAGGAATCCAGTGGGGAGCCAATGCTCACACACTAAGAACAATTGCCTTAGCCCAGTGCTTTGCACCCCCAAGGGTATTGTGCACCATTATGGAGTAGATCATCGCATGGCAAGATATAGATCCCATGCTCAATGAGGCATGCAGTCACCACTTCCACCAATAACCACTACAAACTCGCTGGTACTCCCACCCAGATATCAGGAGGCATACAGCAAAAAAAATTAAAAGATCAAACAAATCTTAGACTCAAGACACTACATCCTCATGTGTCAGTTCCAAGTAGACTTAAAAAAAAGGGAAAAGCTTTGCCACTGTAGAGGGACTGCCAGCCCATATAACTGTGCCGAATGATAGAATGGACCAATGGAGGGACACTGATAGTAGACTACCCCTAACAGTGCATTATAGGACCCCAATGAAGAAATTGCTGATGGGGCGCCATTTCCTAGACATAATTGTTGCGCCCTCAACAAAGTTAGAGCTGGAGTGGTCAGAACAGGTGGAAATCTGGTCAAATGGGGGCTCAAAACTGACCAGTCAAGCGAATGTGGAGAAAATACCCAGACCATCAATCATATTCTCCAATCATGCCCACTGTCTCATAATTTAGACAACTTTGACTTAAGTGTCAATAAAAGAACGCTTCAATTGTTGGGTGTCTGTCATATTAAGCTATGATGATGACCATATTTAGTTATACTGAAAAGACGAGACTTTTTCTCTATAATTTTTCTTTTCATATACAGATTTGAAGTAGTTAATTTGCCAAAGTAAAAAAATACGTCTAAATATATTAACACCAAACATTAGTACACGTAGTGATATTTCCGATTTTTATTTTAAACATCCCAGAAAGGTACAGTATTCAAACTGATTTCTGAAAATGCACATTTTCATTCATATATCTTATGAAGATTTTCTATTTGATTAACTATTGAAATTATATTCACAGAGAAGGACTTGAGCTTTGGTTTAATGTTTTTCATAGCCTTTCCAAATCTGATGACTCCCTCTTCAGAGTCCACTTTTCAACATTTCTCTTAAAAGTACAAATCAAACCTAAAGATATATAGTTGCCCTAAAGTACTGTATGTGTGTTAAAATACATTATTTCAACAATGAGGGTTTATATCCTTAAGCAATAGATAACAACTGGAGCAAAGTTAGAATAGATAATAATGAAATGAAACAAGCAATGCAACTTCTTCTTTCCCATCGTTACCCTTACATTAAGGGGCCGGTTGCGTAATGCACAACTATAGTCCATTTCTTTTAGCGATGCATATTTGCACCGACTCGCGGCGGTGCCCTTTTAGCTCGGAAAAGTTTCTTGATCACTGATAGGTTAGAATTATCTTGTCCAACCAATCAGCGATCCGGAAACTTTTCCGAGTTAAAAGGGCACCGCTGCAAGTCGGTGCAAATATGCATCGCTAAAAGAAATGGACTATAGTCACCTTTAAATGGGACACAGAAAAGGACCTTTAATACCTAGTGAGCAGTAAAAACTATACCAACTGGTAGTCCCCAATAAAGGGCATAGGTTACAGTCATAAATATAGTACCTATTCTGATCGAAACTCAGCTGGTTTCATAATAAAAAATTCACCATTTCTTGAAACTAACCCTTAAGTCTTGCTAAGTGAACCTCTGCCACTGAAAAATGTACAACTTAGTACCATAGATTCCTCGACTCTTGATTCCAGAGTACTGTATCTTATTCTGAGTACAGAGTATTTCAGAAAAGCTACAGGCTTGCAACAAACATACAGTACTCTGTTACTTAAATACAAATTTATTCTATGTAAATAACTTATTCTAACTGTACAGTATTTTCTTTATATGTTATTTACTTATTTTCTTTTTTTAACAGTCAACTTATTCTGTGGGAGGCTGCTTTGCTAATTATGGCGGGTTTGGTTAAGTCCATGTGAATTATTCCTATAATAAGTAACAATAATAATAATAATATATGTTTGAGTTAGTTTTTAAACAGGATTTCTAAGGCCTCTATATGTAACAGTAATATTCACTTGATTATATCTTAATATTTACTACATTACTTCCAAAATATAAATGCCATGTTTTACTGCATGCTAAAGTTAAAGATTTGACTGTCAGAATCAATCTTTCGTTGCATTTTTTATTTTCTCTTATTCTTGCAACTTTATTCCAATGAAAGTTTGCATAACTTAATATACATTCAATGGAGGGGAATCTGGCAGCTCTAGCAAGCAGTAGTATATGTATATGTTCGATAAAAATTACACTGTACGTACTGTACTACAATTTGTCGATGCTAAAACTTATTGCTAATACACTACACTTTTTAACATTTTCCCAAATTGGACAAGAACTACACTTTGTTTTAATTCAATTAAATAATTTTTAACAACTATCTCTCTTGCAGAAAGACCATAGTGACAAAATATTAAATATCTTACGGATAGAGTATTATGGATAGCATGAGAAATTTCTTTCAAAGACGAGACACTACTTACTGGTGGTGGAGGAGTGAGAGGTGGCTTAGCAACAGCTGGAGGTCGAGTTGCAGATGATGGAGGGATGTTATTGTTATTGATGCTGTTTCCATTCCTTGAAAAAAACAAAAAAACAAAGCATACATTATTCCAGTCTACGTAGCTCTGTGTTTGAAAATATATTTTCAAATATATTTCAATGCAAGTGAAGGATTAAAGGAAATCCTGACCAAGTGTAACAACAAAATGTTGAGATTCAAGGCTACAGTATTGCACTGGGAATACTGGGAGAAATTATTACAGATAAGGAAGCAGTTGAGAAATGTGGTGTGCATAGGCAAGAATATAACATTAAGATGAGATAAGCTGTGTATGTGAAAAGAAAATAAAAGAATCAGTCAATTTAAAGAGCCAGATTTTGAAGAAATGTTATAACTGAGGACTTTGACAAGAAACCTCGAAAAATAAAAAAATTATGTAAAAACTTGATGATGATGATACATTGATAACAGTTCAGCCCAATTATTATCCACAGCTTGGAACAGTACCGGGGTAAGGTACTGTGTAAGAGATAGAAAGCCTTCAAATTCAAAATGAAATTTCAAGAGATTTGGAAAGACAGTTCTAGATGCCACAAAATTCTTAGGTTAAATGTTCTAAATGCCACAAAATTCTTAGGTTAAATGTTCTAAATGCCACAAAATTCTTAGGTTAAATATTCTGAAGATAAACCAAAAAGTGCAGATGTAATAACAGATAAATTATGGTATGGGCACAAGTGATTTCATTAGCTCCACAAAAATGGGCAGAAATTCTAATAAAAACTTTTAGAAATCTAAGGCATGAGCAATTTCATTAATGTCCAATGGATCCAAATGGCACAGGTTAAACCATAAATTTTTTTTGCGAGGAGTTATAAAAGTAGAATGCTGAGATGACTAGTCTTTTTCATGTGGTAGGGTCTCTAAAATAATGATGAAGTTATAGTGAGTAGTGTAATTAGACAGTAAAAATAGTTATTACTATGATTTATACGACCTAAATCTCAATCATGAGATTTTATACTATCATGGAAGTGTAACTAAGCAAGGGTTACACTTTGTAAATGAAGTAAGACTAATAAATATACTCACTCTCCTTGTCCAGCGGGACAACATACGCCCGGGACGAAAAGGCTCTTGAAGCACACCGATTTCCTCAGGTTGGTGAGATCTAGGATCAGGTCAGGGCAATCACTGAGGTCCTTACAGTATCCTCGCCCTCCGCCTGGTGTGGTGCAACTCCTGACTGCATCAGTCCTCTCTACCTGAGGGTTGCTGGTTTCGTCCGAGCTGCTGGGGAGGTCTATCACTATGCGTCCGTCACCAAATGATACTGCTGGTATAATAGTTTGCCCCACGGCGTTAGAAACCCTCTTTGCGATGGGGGCAAGTGCGTTGGTCAAGTTTTGTCCCAGGAATTGTCTGGAGAGAGCGTAAGCTGCGTTGTCCATCACTTTCGCAATGCCATTTCCACTTCCAGTCCCGCCATTTCCTTGGTTGTCTCGGTTTGGTTGAAATAGCTGAACTGGGTGATAAGAGTACTCAGCATTGTGAGGGTAGTCTGGGGAGTACTGCTGGTACTGTGGGTAGTCTTGGGGGTATAGGTTTGACCCAGTTTGTTCGTTGGTGTATTGAGAAACAACGTAGTCATGGTAGTCTTGGTTTGTGTAATAGTCTTGGTTAGGGGCAGAGGGGGAATTCAAACTACTTATTGCACCAGCCAAGTTGTTAATGCCATTGCTAATACCCCCTTGGATGTTGGTAGCAATTGTTTTGATGCGGCTATGTCTCTGTTCACCCAACACCCGCATGCCAAGTCGGTCAATACCCTTGGCTGTTGATTTTGACACGATTCGTGCACTCTTTTGAATGCCTGCCTCAATGACATCAATGCCCTTGTTAATGTAAGGAACAGCAGCATTACTTACATCAACTATTGTCTCCTCAATAGCAGGCATTACTTTGTTAGTCACAAACTGGGATGTCGCCTGCAAGCCTTCCGCCGTGCGAACTGCCACATGGTTGCCAGCCCTCAGTATGGCATTACCTACCGTGGGTGCCACATCTTCGGATATACGCTCTGCTGCATAACGCACCCTTGGCACAACATGCCTATCCAGTGTGGTACCCAGGGCAGATATGCCTTGATGGAAGGACTTCCCAACAGTGCGTAACATGCTATTGATAGCTGCTGCAGTATCAACATAACACAGAAATCTATTTGTTAGTAATATCTACAAGACAAACATATGGTCAGAGGTTCATGTTCACATCCATATATTGTACACTATGCTTGGACTTAGGATAAGAAATCTCATTTACACAATAAAACTATAAATAAAATATTTGATGAACTGACAAGACTTGATAAATTTCAACTCATTTTAGCTTATCTTCTTGCACACAGAAAGACACATCAAGGTTAATGTAGGGAATATACGACGGAGCCCCTAAGGAAAGAGTAGAGTTGTCTGACTTTATTTCATGCCTATGAGCTAAATTCTCATCACATTAACAGGATATGTGACAACTTGATATTCAGTTTTTTTACACTTATTCCTTCTTTTTTAATACATTAACTAATGTAACTTCAACAGTGAAATGTTAGAATTTCCATTTGTCTTATACTAGTATCAAATTTCCATGTAGCCAGCCCACTCCTTGATAGTCTTCAAGAAAATAGCATACTCTATTGCTTTCACCTCTCCACTAAGCTTTTTACCCCAAACTAATCTGACTGACATTTTGTTTTAAAGTTTCTACCTCCTTTTGATAAAGTTACTTTGGAGCTGTTAATGCAATAGCAGTGAGGGATAATTTCCCTCTGCCTGCTCCTACAGCTCCTATATTAACTTCCCAGATTCTAATCTTTTATCTATCGTCAGGCAGCAGCATCAAAGGCTCTTCCTCTGGCCCTCAACATCATAGCAGCCTTTATAAGTATCTCCATGTGAACCTTACTTGTACCTCATGATGATCATCACTTAGAAAGATAATTGGGCAATTCCAGTGTGAACGCGAGAGCCGTGCAACTGTATTTATATTTCGTCATACACATTTCCATTCGGTTAATGAATTGAAACTAATTGATGCTGCTAAACTATCCATAAAATATTCGCCATTTCAAGTGAAGCCTGATGCCATTTTGAAGCATTTCTCTTCAGCTAGATCTTGAGGTCGATAAATATTTTAATACAAAGTGACACCTTAAGCTAGAATGCCAAATGGTCTTTGACCAATATAACCTGGGAGCTTGCAACCTGTTTTTTTTAAACTTATATTATATACAGTATATCTATTGTAAATAAAATTATTTCTATTCATATCTTGCTTCACTTTTATATTTTCCTAATTTTGGACTCTGAAACCCTCAGGAAAGCTTAGACATTTAATTGAGAAATAACAAAGTCTGAATAAATAATCAAGAGCAATTTATTGATTATAACCTAAGAATAGAATGTAGAGACCCTGAAAAATTCTTTGGAAAATAATTTATTCTTTTGAACTTCCAGAATACCTCAAGTTGAGATCCGTGGGTAAGGGGATGTAATCTGAAGATTGTGTGGGTGGTCACTGATTATGGAAAGACAGCTGCCGGTATTCCTAGAGATATTTCAAGGATGCAAAGGATAGTTGGATTGAAAATATTTTGTAGCAAAGCTCAGTTTTCATACCACTTATATCAGCTATATTCTTCATTCAACATTTATGAGGCTTGGTCGTCTTCAGCAATAAAATAGTTGATGGTTAACAAAGATACTTTCTTAATGTCAAGACCATTGAGATGGGAAGCCAGTGTTCTTACTAAGGTCAGGCAGAATGGAAAGATGTTAAAAAGTTTCAAGTTTCTAACAATTCACAGATAAAAATGTTTGTTTTATGTGAAGATAAATGTCACTAACAGCTGGTATTATTGTAAGCAACTTCACTAATGACTGAGCATAGGCTTTCATCCAATTTCAGAACATGAACCTCTGAGACTAGTAAAACACAATAATACACTGAGGTCCTCCCTTAATTTTGTAATAGAAGATTGTTCCCAGTCAATCGAACCACTTGCTAGATTAAGCTTGGGGATTCCAGATACATAATGAAATTAATCTCTGGTCAGAGGACATTTTGAAATCTAATATCTATGCAGTAGACTATACTGTAGTAGATATGAATAATTTTCAGAATTGTATATATAAGTGGCCAAATAGTTGGAGAAGCACTAAAATTGTTTATCTTACAAATATCTTTAATTCAAATAATTTTCATGAGTTAATTAAATTAAGGGAGGACAATGCATGCAAAAGCAGTTTAATTGATCAGTAAATATGGCACAATCAGGCAGTAAATATAATCTACCTATCATTACAGTTCATAATTTTACTAAGCTATTTACCATGCACAATTACTAAGATATAGTAGACATAATATTTTTTATTGTGAACAATCCCACATAACTACTGTATATATGGCTTTCAATGTGTAACTAAGAATATATTTAGTTTTTTGGGCTAAAGCTTTAGAGACTAGGTGCTATGCTTGTAAGCCTTTTCTTCTGTAACAGAACTGGAAGCATTGGTGTTTGTATACAACATATATTACTTGTTTTGCAACTAATGTTTTATAATAAACTATTTCCAACAAATATATTTCTACAAGCAATTTACTTGCAAATGCCTGCTACATTGTTTGACACGCTACATCACAACATGCAGGACACTGTACACACTTTATTCTACATTTACGAATGTTTAAGCATCTCTTACTTCAACTATTTACATGATTTTACAAGTTTTAGGTGACAGTTCCACAATGGGTTAGGATGGCAACTATCAGTACAGACTTTTACTACCTTTAAAAAAACCCATTGGCGAGGTTTTATGATGTAGAGGGGCAAACCTCCTTGTCAATGTTGTCAAGTCCACAATGGTAATCAAAGTAGCAAAATGTCAGTTGATTATATATATAAAGATATTTCACAAATATAATTTTTGTTCTATGAAGAAAAGATTTAAATCAAAGAAATGTAAAAAGAAATTTAACTCAGAAATGACTGTAACTTCAGAAATGATATTCAAAGATAATAATTTTCAATAAATCACCGAAAATAATCCTTAATTAAATTCTCTCATTTACAACCTAATTACTCATCTTAAGTAATTGATAAAAATAACTCAATTCACTGATCTACTTACACAATTGCCTCTTATCTCTCCCCGGATCTGGATCGGGCTGAGGGTCGGGAGACGGATTGGCATCAGGAATACCCAGGCACATTCCCACGACTGCGCAGAGGACAACCAAGGACATTCCTACAGCCCATTTCCGCATTTCCTGCATAAAGGAAAAACAGGGAATAAGGGATATAATATGGAAATATATAAACACTTGTAAAAATAAGTGGTAGATGGAGATGGTTTGGGCATGCTCTTCGCACTCCCCAAGAGAGATTAGTTCATCAAACATTTAACTGGGCTCCTCAAAGCACTAGAAGAGTTGGAAGACCCTGGCCTTCATGGCTGAGGACTATGAAGTATGAGATAATGAATGGAGAAGTATTGAATTGAAAGCTCAAGATAGAGACGACTGGCAAAATCTAACAGAGGCCCTTTGCGTCAACAGGTGGAGGAGGAGATGATGATGATGAAAATAAATCATACATAGACTGTGAACATCCGATATGTGGTGTAAATAAAATTTCTTACAATTCATAAGGTTCAATATCATTAATTGTCACATTTCTAACTCCTTCAGAATCTAATTACTTGGCCAATTTATGGATAAATTCTTGTATGTCCTTATTAACATATTGCATATTTCTAATATGAAAAAAAAAATCTTTGTGAAATAAATCAATGAGCATTAAAAAAAAAAATCAAACCATTCTTCTCTAGTCTTGGGTATTGCAATAGCCTCTGTACCATGGTCTTCCAATGTCTTGGGTTAGAGTTCTCTTGCTTGAGGGTACACTTGGGCACACTATTCTATCTAATTTTTCTAACTCTTGTTTTAAAGTTTTTAAAGTTTATGTAGAAAATATTTTATTTTCATGTTGTTACTGTTCTTGAGATATTTTATTTTTCCTTGTTTCCTTTCCTCACTGGGCTATTTTCCCTGTTGGGGCCCCTGGGCTTATAGCATTCTCCTTTTCCAACTAAGGTTGTAGCTTAGCAAGTAATAATAATAATAATAATAATAATAATAATAATAATAGTAATAATAATAACAACTCTTTACAATTCAGCCTGGCAATATTTGCCCTATCCTTTGCCAGATTATCTGTAAAAAAGTTAAAGACTTATTACTAGAAAAAACTATTACAATAAAGATGAACAGGAAAAAATAAAAATCCCAGCATTTTTTCTTATGGTCTAAACCTCATAATCTAATCTATTATTCATATATTGCGAAAATACTGGATTAGGATGTGATCCATTTCAAAACCTGATCCGATCTTTGAAAAGCTCAAAATTTCACTGAAATCTGTATTAATAAAAGTTACATTTTACATCCGGATTAAGCTTCATTCTTCATTACATGCAATTTGCAGCATTATTAAATGGAAACTTTTGTCTTTAACACACACACATATACATATATATACATATATACATATATATATATATATATATATATATAACATACATATATTCACCAAACGTTCAGCTTGGCTCCACAAGGCACTAGAAGAGTTGGAAGACCCAGGCCTACATGGGTGAGGACATCGAAGCGCAAAGTAGGAGACGATGAATGGAGAAGTATTGATTTAAAAGCTCAAGATAAGAGACGACTGGTGAAATATAACCCAGGCCCTTTGCGTCAATAGGCGTAGGAGGATCTGATGATGATGATGAGGATATATATATATATATATATATATATATATATATATATATATATATATATATATATATATATATATGTATGTATGTATATATGTATATATGTATATGTGTAATAGTCACATATGAATATGTATATATATATATGTATATGTACAGTATATATATATATATATATATATATATATATATATATATATATATATACATACGCACATTGCAAGATTGTGTACCAGACAAGCTTTCGAAAAAAACCAGCAACTATTGGTGGTGAAAAGACTAAATGAAAAATGCGAGTGTACTTTTGTTTTCATTTTCCAGTCTCCTTCACGACTTTCTTTTATGGCGTTGGATACAAACAGTTCTCCCTCAGGGGCATTTTTTCCCATTTGCGAGAGCGAAAAAAATTACGTTCGTCATGTGCTATAATGGATCTTTGGCTGAAAGAAAATGAGAGAGGGAAACTTGTTTTTTTTTTTTTTTTTTTTAACGATTAATGGGAATAGTTTTTTAAGCTATTATGTAAGAGGTTGTTTTTGTTGATCTTGTTTTTTAATAGTTTGTTTTTATTGGTCTTTTTTAATTCATTAATTTGGGGTTTTTCTGGCATCCTGACATCTAAGGTCATTGACGTAAGCCTCTGGGCTTATAGCATCCTGCTTTTCCAACTAGGGTTGTAGCTTAGCAAGTAATAATAATTAATAATAATAATAATAATAATAATAATAATAATAATAATAATAATAATAATAAAATAATGATAATAAAAAACAATAATGATAATATTAAAAATAATAATGAAAATAATAAATAATAATGATAATAAATAATAAATAAATAATAATAATAATAATAATAATAATAATAATAATAACATTGTGGTCGAACCAGCACGGTCTCCCTCTCGTTAGAACTGCCCAGTAAGTGTTAAGGGTAGTTTTTATTAATGTGGCGTATAGAATAGTAGAATACGCAATGCTGTACATGAAACTAGCACACGCAGGATTAATAAAGTACATATAGGTTATTCCAATATATCATCATCTATTCCTACGCCTATTGACGCAAAGGGCCCCGGTTAGATTTTGCCAGTCGTCTCTATCTTGAGCTTTTAGTTCAATACTTCTCCATTCATCATCTCCTACTTCACGCTTCATAGTCCTCAGCCAAGTAGGACTGGGTCTTCCAACCCTTCTGGTGTCTTGTAGAGCCCAGCTGAACGTTTAGTGAACTAATCTCTCTTGGGGAGTACGCAATATGAAAATTAATTGTCGCACAATTATAAGAATTAGCCTTCGCTTCTCTTATAAACACAACGAGATAAATACATAAGCAAAGTTAACGAATGAAAAAAAAAAAAATTAGTCACAGACGCAGTTTTGCGTAATAACAACTGAATGGGTAAAAATCTTGGAGATAGGTTAGTGATAAAAATAGCGTAAATGAGTGGGCGAATCGGGTGGCATGTGGAATAAATAAAGAAAAAATCTGAAAAACATGAGGGCCTACAGTTTGTAAGTGTTAGAAGAAGGGGAGGGGAGAGAGGAAAGGCTACATTGATGAGTACAGATAGATGGATGAGAAAGGAGTTTTAGAAAGGATGGGGTTTCGTATCTAGGAGGAGCGATTGATTGATTGATTTGAGGTTATCTGGCATCTTGACATCTAAGGTCATTGACGCCGTAGGAAGAGCGAGGGTATGCACCAAATGAGTATGTATATACTGTATACCGGTATATAGTATGCATATATATATATATATATATATACATATATATTATATATATATGTATATATATATATTATATATATATATATATATATATACACACATATATATACAGTATATATATATATATATGTATATATTATATATATTATATATATATATATATATATATATACATACTGTATATACTGTATACAACCAAGTTACAATGCATTTCATACCTTATGTTCCTATCTTATGATATACTTATTATACATAATCAAATAAATTTATCATAAGAAAAACACCTATTTTTATTTTACGTAGTGTCGCAAGGGTATATATGGTTGGTCACAGCCACAAAAGAGAGAGAGAGAGAGAGAGAGAGAGAGAGAGAGAGAGAGAGAGAGAGAGAGAGAGTTGTAAGATTTACAAGTCAATAGCCCAAGAGTTTCCCTCAGCAGTTAGACATCACAATAAAAAGACGCTGCTATTCGGGACAACAGGTGTTTGGAAGTCGGAAAGATTAGGAATAATTTCTTCGGGAACCTAAGAAAGCCAAAGGCAATTGTAGCCTTCGAGTGACAAGCTCTGATATATGACTTTCCCCTTCACAGGAGACTTAAGAGAAATTATGCTTACGAGGATATTATTCTTTTTCATAATTAGACAGAAGCTTTGACAAAAATTTGATTATATCTTTGGATGTTTTGTATGTTCTGATCAAAAAATTTTCTCAAGTTTCAGGTTACGTGTTTTTTGAATTTTAGATCCAATTTTCCAAAATTAGATTTGAATATTTAATTACTGATATGTATCGACACCTTTATCAATAAATTAATCGCTATGAATAATATTTGTATTAAGGCCTATTGATATCACTTGATTAAATTTCTTTGGATATTTTATATGTTCTGATAAAAAAAAATCTCAAGTATCAGGTTACGTGTTTTTAAATTTTAGATCCCATTTTCCAAAATTAGATTTGAATATTTTATCACTGATATGTATCGACACCTTTAACAATAAATTAATCGCTATGAATAATATTCGTTGAAGTAGGCCTATTGATTTCACTTAATTAAATTTTAAATAAAACATTTACAGTTCTTTGGATTTTGTATGTTCTGATAAAAATGTCTTTTTCAAGTTTCAGGTTACGTGTTTTTGAATTTTAGATTCCATTTTACCAGATTGAATTTGGATATTTAATCAGTAATACGTATCAAATCCTTTATCAATACGAAATAGAAATAATTGCTTTGAATAATTTTCGTAAAAGCAATAATTTCACTTGATCAAATATTAAAAAACCTTTACAGTTTAGCTTGAAAATCACAAAAAGGCCCAACAAGGAACAACACCGAATTAAAGAATAAAAATAGCACATTCAATAACTTCATGAATAAGGGAAAAGAGGTTCCCTTACATGTCCTCCTCCTGACAAGTTTTGTTGGCGTAGAGAAAGTAGTTTACACAATCAAGGATGAGTTAATCAGGGCGATAGACTATAGAACTGCCTCTTCCTGAAATAGTCTTGCATTACAAAACGCATACCCTGGTCCCCGTACTACACCCGTCCTTTTTCGATAAATTTTACACATTACAAACTCTATCTATCTATCTATCTATCTATCAATCTATCCATCTACCTAGTTAGCTAGACTGGCATATATTACAGAAGTTGCCGACGCCACGCGAATGTCCAATGAGAGAGAGAGAGAGAGAGAGAGAGAGAGAGAGAGAGAGAGAGAGAGAGAGAATTCTGTTATGCTGCTGATAATAGCCACTTGATCAAATCGTGAATCATGTCCAATATTGTCTTTAAAGTTATACCAAAGAAACATTGTAATAAAAAATAATGATTAATTCTATTCAAGTCAAGAAATATAGTAAACTATCTGATAATCAATTTCAAAAATATATATCCACAAATTCTCTCTCTCTCTCTCTCTCTCTCTCTCTCTCTCTCTCTCTCTCTCTCTCTCATATGTTTTCTCTGAATATGCAATAAACGATTGCGTTTTCCCTGTATATCCAAGTGTCTCCATAATTAGGGAACTTTCCCTGAGAGTGCCAGGAAATATATTAATGAAAACATCAACAATAATTAAAACAGGTCTTGTGTGGCACAACAATAGAAAGTATTGCCATCTGAGGAGCATTTTAAGAGCATTGTCCTGCAATTTTAAATACCAATTTATTCATTAAGACACGCTGCCGCTCGTACCAGACCAACAAGTTTAGGCTCAAAGGTTTAAATTAAATAATATTTTTTCTGATCTTGACTTTGTTTAATCTCAAACTACTCATCGATTATTTTACCTTCAACTATGTCCTTTCTGCTGTGGTATTTTATCTTTCAAAATATACCAAACTCTCCATCATGCGAACCAGAAGGCCTAGGCATTATGTAGGCCTACACACAGACACACACATATACAAATACAGACATACACACACATATACATATATGTAATATGCATATTTATATAATATTTATATATATAATATATACACATATACATACATATATATACATATATATATATATATATATATATATTCATAAATATACACACACACATACATACATACATACACACATATATATATATATATATATATATATTACACACATTAAAGCCTTAGAACATAGGCTAGACACACCTCAAAGAGCCATGGAGAGAATAATGACGGGGTTAACACTACGAGACAGGAAAAGAGCAACATGGATACGAGAGCAAACTAAAGTAGAGGATATTCTAACAACATGCAAGAAAAAAAAAAAGAAATGGACATAGGCTGGACATATAATGAGAATGACACATAACAGGTGGACATTAAGAATAACAGAATGGGTCCCTAGAAACTGTAAATGAAAGAGGGGTGGAAGAGAAGACGATGGATCGACGAACTAAGAAAGTTTGTGGGCGAGGACTGGCACAGAAAGACCATAAACAGACGCAAGTGGAAAGTCATGTCTGAGGCCTTTGTTCCGCAGTAATCTAGTAATGGCTGATGATATATATATAAATATATATATATATATATATATATATATATACATATACATATTATATATATATATATATATATATGATGTGTGTATGTATTTGTATAAGTATACATACGCACATTATATATATATATATATATATATTTTTATACACACATATATATATATATATATATACTGTATATATATATACATATATATATATATATATATATGTGTGTGTGTATGTATACAAATACAATTACATACACACACACACACACATATATATATATATATATATACATATATGTGTGTGTGTGTGTATGCTCATATATACAATGTCTGTATTCAACCTCCTTGACCATACGGGTGATTAAAACTTTTCGCTAATTTCCACTGTCGAC
>NC_090766.1:5894602-5902102 GCF_036898095.1 Palaemon carinicauda | reverse complement strand
AACCCCCGACAGGCAAACACCAGGCAGAGACGTTACCAACAAGGCCACAGCAACCCCTATATATGAACTGATTAGATTGCTTTAACAATGATCAACTACGTCAGTCGAAGTCACTTATAAAGTTGTGATCATTACGAGGAAAAGTGAGAGGACTCTTAATCAAATGCCCTCCGGGTTCACTCCTACTCGCCATTAATGATTAAGAAAGTAAAATCGAGTTTGAGGACACTTTCTCTAACCCCCTTCCCCTCCCCAATTCACTCGAACCCCCTTTCTCTATCGCATTAACGCCAGCAATAATAACCATTCGTTGTACAAGAGACTAAAATACATGAAGTTTTGTAAGAAATAAAATGAACTACACTTGAAAAAAACCGTAATTTTAATTGGAAACTCTGCAAAAATATGTTCTTCTCAGCCGTATTTCGGTAAAATACAGACGACCGTATTTTTACCTTAATTTGTTATTATCTTTTAGGGGTTGGTGACCGTAATATCACTCCTTTACGTCAATAAATCCGTTTTCAAAACGGTAAAAATCCTGGAGTAAATGTTGCCAGGCATTTACCGTTTTTTAATGCAAATTTTTAACAGTAGTGCAACTTTGTCAAAACTTTCCTCAAATAATTTAGCTTATGTATATAATAATTCTCACTGAATAGCATATTTTTGTGAGAATTTGATAGTCAATGAGAATTAGATGGAGATGGTTTGGGCATGCTCTTCACACTCACAAAGAGAGATCAGTTCACCAAACTTTCTACTGGGCTCCATAAGGCACTAGAAGAGTTGGAAGACCCAGCCCTACATGGCTGAGGACTATGAAGCGCGAAGTAGGATATGATGAATGGGGAAGTATTGAATTAAAAGCTCAAGATAGAGACGAGTGGCGTAATCTAACCGAGGCTTTTTTTGCGTCAATGGGCGTAGGAGGAGATGATGATGATAAAATAATACAATAATTTTTTTCTTTTTTTTTAAGCGTGAATACTAAAGTGACGGTAGTCGTTGGATTCCTACCTCGATTTTCCACCCTATGAAATAACTTTCCCCATTTCAAGAGGTATCCCCACAGTTTCATATTATCACCTTTGCTAGCTTGACAAGTTTTAAAGGCCACTCATGAATGGCAGAGGCAAGGGACAGTACCATTGCCCTATCAAGTAGTACAATGCCCTAGAGATTGACCATACATACTCATGATCAGCTCCTTTGCTAGCTTTAAAGGCCACTCATGAATGGCAGAGGCAAGGGACAGTGACATTGCCCTATCAAGTAGTACAATGCCCTAGAGATTGACCATACATACTTATGATCAGCGCCCAAGGCCCCTCTTCCCCTCTCCACCCAAGCTAGGATCAGGGAGGGCCAGGCAATGGCTGCTGATGACTCGGCAGATAGACCAAGCTAGGACCAGGGAGGGCCAGGCAATGGCTGCTGATGACTCAGCAGATAGACCTACAGGCTCCCCCAAACCACCCATCCTTAGCTCACAAGGATGGCGAAGTTGCAGTGACCAAAGGAACTAGTGAGTTTGAGCGGGACGAACCCCAGTCTCGCAATCATCAGGCAGGGACGTTACCACATTGGCCACCACAACCCTTTGGTTGTGAATGAACTAGGTAAGAACTGCGGGTTGCCCTTCCCATCGGCCTCTGTTTAAAGATATATTTTCTCTGTTAAAGTTGTGACACAAAGCTGACTGCAAGCTTTTTGGCATTGCATTGAATCCTGTACTTTTCTTTTTAATTCCTCGACATTGAGGCTCTGGACTATTTTCCATCTATGTTAACTCAAGACATGACATTAAGGCTAAGCAAATGTTTTTATGTTGAACAGGCTGCCATAACTCTTTTTATAGTTTATATATGAAAATACCTGTTTTAATGTTAATGTTTTTAAAATATCTTATTTTGATTATTTATTACTTCTTATATCGTTTAATTATTTCTTTATTTCCCTTCCTCACTGGGCTATTTTTCCCTGTTGAAGCCCTTGGGCTTATAGCATCTTGCTTTTCCAACTAGGGTTGTAGCTAAGCTAGTAATAATAATAATAATAATAATAATAATAATAACTAAATAAACTTCGATGCAAAACTACTACAGGAATTGCCTTTGCTGAAAAGTAACTTCAGAAATTAGAAACATTACAGAAAAGTATTTACGATACGAAAAAAAAACTACCAAAAAATTCTAAAAAGCAAAATCCCTACAAAATAAAAATAAATATCTAAAGTCACAGTGATGTTTTTTAAAATGCAGAAGACCACTTTCCCCTCAAGGGAAGTGTACAGAGAAAGCACAGAGCACTAACCTGAGAAATGTAAATACCAGAGATTTCAAGACAAATGTAAACAGTAACCACGATCTCCAAGACTTACACAGCAAATATGTGTCTTGCATTAGAGATCTCTTGCTTGAGGGTACACTCGGGCACTATTCTATCTTATTTCTCTTCCTCTTGTTCTGTTAAAGTTTTTGTAGTTTATATAGGAAATACTTATTTTAATGTTATTCTTAAAATATTTCATTTTTCCTTTCCTCACTGGGCTATTTTCCCTGTTGGAGCCCCTTGGCTTATATCATCTCGATAACAGCTTCTGAACGCTCCAACCTCCCTCCCATCAACCAAACAACTACCACAGGGTGGCCAGAAGCCATTAGGCCTTAAGATATTCCAATGAATATACTCAAAAACTTATAATTATTCTCAGATAAAGACAAATGCTATAAGTCAACGTTGAGTTTAATTTATGAATTTGGTACAAAGAAAACTCGGCTGGTGGCCAATGTGGTAACGTCCCTGACTGGTGAACGCCAGATTTGGATTCGAGTACCGCTCAAACTCACTAGTTTCTCTGGCCCCTGCAATCTCACCATCCTTGTGAGCTAAGGATGGGGGGTTTGGGGGAGCCTATAGGTCTACCTGCTGAGTCATCAGCAGCCATTCCCTGGCCATCATTGATCCTAGCTTGGGTGGAGAGGGGGCTTGAGCGCTGATCATATGTATATATGGTCAGTCTCTAGGGCATTGTCTTGCTCGATAGGGCAATGTCAATGTCCCTTGCCTCTGCCATTCATGGACGGCCTTTAAACCTTTAATACCTACCGGTATGTAACAAATAAAAATGCAACCGAAATGCAAAATAAATTCATACATAAACACAAAATAAAGTGCGGTCTACATTTGCATGAAACCACAAATCAGTCAATGTTTGACAAAGCGGGCAGGAAAACTTTCGCCTCCTTGCAAATGAAAAATTACCAGCACTATTTTTCTTAAAACGCTGATTCACTGTGAATCTACCGGAATCATTTCGGCCATATTATCCGAATAGTGAATCTCTGATTCATTGCCCTTCGGGTAGAATTTTCTTGAAGAGTCTTTTGTCCAACTATTCAATTTTCTACGAACGAAAAACTTTCACCCTCTTCAAATCGTTTGTGTACTTTCAAATTCAATTATCATACTGTGTGCCTATGTCCTCACTGAATGAGGATGTGAACATGTTGGTTTTATTCATTTTTAATCGTTGAAATATGGGTTTTACGATCTGATTGCGTCATTATTATTATTATTATTATTATTATTATTATTATTATTATTATTATCATTATTATTATTATCATTTCCTGTTAATCTACAACCCTAGTTGGAAAGCAGAATGTTATAATCCTGAGGGCTACAACAGGGAAAATAGCCCAGTGTGGAAAGGAAATAAGGAAACTACAAGAAAAGTAATTAATAATTGAAATATTTTAAGAACAGTAACAACATTAAAATAAATATCTCCTATATAAACTATAAAACCTTTAACAAACCAAGTGGAAGAAAAATAAGATAGAATAGTGTGCCCGAGTCTACCCTCAAGCAAGAGAATTCCACTTCTTTCAGAAAATCAGGAAAAAAAAAAGTGCGGTGAATAGCAAATAAATCATTACTTTTAATCTCAGAAAACAGAAGTTAATCAGGAAAAAAGTGTGATGAATAACAAATATATCATTATTGTTTCTCAGGAAAAAATAAAAAAATAAACAGGAAAAAAGGTGTGATGAATTAAAAATAAATCGTTACTTCTCTCTCTCTCTCTCTCTCTCTCTCTCTCTCTCTCTAAAAAAATAGGTGATGAATAACAAATAAATCATAATTTTTCCTCAAAAAAAAAAAAAAAAAAAAAAAAAAAAAAACAGGAAAAATAAAGTGTGATGAATATTAATAAAATCATAACTTTTTCTCTCAGGCAAAAAAAAGGGAAAAACAGCAACAGAAAATAAAAATAAAAGAAAAACAAATCAGAAGGAAAGAGTGTAGCGTTAGAAGTGGTGCGAGAAAATCGCTCCGAATTTGAGTGGGGCTGGAGTGCGCGCCCGCACACGCGCTTCCATCACTTTCACTTCCTCTGTTGGCTATTGACGGATGGCTATTGTATTTTCATGCATTCTCGTCTCCGTTCGTTGCCTCCTGAGTCATTGCGAGAAGGCATTCGCTTCCTTTCTATTATCTTAAAGAATATTCTTTCTTACATTCTCACATATATACTATATACTATTAATACATATAATTGTATATTATATATATATATATATATATATATTATATACATATATATATGTATGTGTATATATATATTTATTCATTTATTTATATATGTATGTATATATATAACTCGTATATATATATATATATATATATGTATTCATGTATATATATATATATATATATAAAACTCTTATATGTATATATATTTATATATATATATATATATATTATATAAAACTCTTATATGTATATATATATATATATATATACATACATATACGAGTTATAGAATATATACATACATACATATATATATATATATATATACATATATATATATATATATACTTACATATATAAATAAATAAATATACATATACATATTTATATATATATAATTATATATATTAATAGTATAATACTAATTACCACATTGCCTTATCTCCATTTCATTATAAAAATTCTGTTTTTACACTTACATTAGAACCTTTCTCATTGAGTTAACGATAACAACAGTAATAATATTAATAGCAACCTCACAATTCGTAACATTATCAAGAGTAGTTCTATTCAATATCGCATAATATCCCCAATCTACCTTCCATGTGAATTCAAGTTCACGTCGTAATTAATTTACCGACGGAAAAAATATAATAATAATCTATTGATATTTTCCTAGCTTTAACTGATCCGCAGTCTATTTTCTCTAACGTGAATATCACAGTTCTATACAATAAATTAACCTAAATATTTTAACAACTAGCAAAAAAACTTACAGGTTTGTTCTAACTCGAGAAAAATGAGGTTATATTAAACAACTTCGATATCATTAACAAACACAGGTAGAAACACTGTGATGATCATAAACACACGCACACACAGACACACACACACTATATATATATATATATATAATATATATATATATATAATATATATATATATATATATATAATATATATATATATATATATATTAAAATAGAACATTACAGAAATCACTATTGTGTTATGACTTTCACTGGAGAGAGAGAGAGAGAGAGAGAGAGAGAGAGAGAGAGAGAAATGCCATCGCAATATCACCCAGTTCCCTTTCTTCAAGAGCAAGACGACCGTGAGTCACATATCCCAAAGAGAAAGGATCAAGACCACTTCGGGTAACATTGAAATTCTCTTAAGAAAAACGTACACTGAGGTTGCGAAGAAATGGAGGTTTTTATTAGAAAAACATGCCACGGTCGACTATGGGACACATGACCAAAAAACTTAACACCAACAAAGAAATTAGATCCTGGGGCACATACCCAAGTCCTGGGGCACATACCCATGTGCCCTGGGCACCAACCGCCAACTTTCTCTTTCTTTAAGAAACCAGAGAACGAACATTTCCTGGGAGATGGAGAAGAGCCAACACGGATCCAAATATAGGAAAGTGAAAAGTAGGAAATATTAAAACGAGGCTCTCTCTCTCTCTCTCTCTCTCTCTCTAAGAAGTATTAGTTTAATGCTCTGGTACAAGATTCTCTCTCTCTCTCTCTCTCTCTCTCTCTCTCTCTCGTGATTCTTAAAGTATTAGCTTTATGCTCTCTCTCTCTCGTGATTCTTTAAGTATTAGTTTTATGCTCTGGTATAAGACACACACTCTCTCTCTCTCTCTCTCTCTCTCTCTCTCTCTCGTAATTCTTAAAATATTAATTTTATGCTCTCTCTCTCTCTGGTGATTCTTAAAGTATTAGTTTTATGCTCTGATACATGACTCTCTCTCTCTCTCTCTCTCTCTCGTGATTCTTAAAGTATTAGTTTTATGCTCTGGTATAAGACACCTGCTCTCTCTCTCTCTCTCTCTCTCTCTCTCTCTCTCGTGATTCTTAAAGTATTAGTTTTATGCTCTGGTATAAGACAGACTCTCTCTCTCTCTCTCTCTCTCTCTCTCTCTCTCAGTATTATCAAAGTAGCTGTTACTTGTGAAAGTTTATGCTTATTATTCTTCTGTACAAAATACGATTATACATGCCAAGAAGTAAGCTACGAGAGAGGTAATTAACAACTAGAATAAACTAATTTAGGAAGAATAAGAAGAATGAGAATAAAAGCCAACAGAGAAATAAATATATAAGAAAATAAGATCTTAAAAAATATATAAATAGGTAAACAACATAAGAAACACGAGCTTGACACCAAAATCACCAATTCAAGCTAGAGTGTTAATATAAATATGCAATAAACAAATAAATAAACAATGAATAAAAATAATAAATAATCAAATGAATAACTTTAAAAGTTCAAAGTTGCAGCAAATGTTTTTATGTTAAACAGGCTGACATAAGTCTTTTTATAGTTTACATATGAAGTATCTGTTTTGATGTTACTGTTTTTGAAATATTTTATTGTTAATTTTCTCTCATATTGTTTATTTATTTCCTTATTTCCTTTCCTCATTATTATTATCATTATTATTACTAGCTAAGCTACAACCCTAGTTGGAAGAGCAAGATGCTATAAGCCCAAGGGCCCCAACATGGAAAAATAGCCCAGTAAGAAAAAGAAATAAGAAAATAAAGAAACGATATAAGTAGTAATGAAAAATTAAAATAAAATATTTCGAAAACATTAACAACATTAAAACAGATATTTTTCCTTATTGGAGCCCTTGGGCTTATAGCATCTTGCTTTTCCAACTAGGGTTGTAGCTAAGCTAATAATAATAATAATAATAATAATAATAATAATAATAATAATAATAATAACTGGTAAAAAACATTATAACAGATATTTTTCCTTATTGGAGCCATTGGGCTTATAGCATCTTGCTTTTCCAACTAGGGTTATAGCTTAGCTAATAATAATAATAATAATAATAATAATAATAATTGGAAAAAAACATTATAACATAAATTTTTCCCTATTGGAGCCCTTGGGCTTATAGCATCTTGCTTTTCCAACTAGGGTTATAGCTTAG
>NC_090766.1:5887102-5889602 GCF_036898095.1 Palaemon carinicauda | reverse complement strand
AGTCCCGCTCAGTCTCCTTATTGCTATTAGTGTCTGCAAACCTTACCATCCTTGTGAGCTAAGGTTGGGGGGGGGGGCTGGTTTGGGGGAGCCTATAGATCGATCTGCTGAGTCATCAGCAGCCACTGCCTGGCCCTCCCTGGTCCTAGCTTGGGTGGAGAGGGGGGATTGGGAGCTGATATATATATGGTCAGTCTCTAGGACATTGTCCTGCTTGATAGGGAGTGTCACTGTCCCTTGCCTCTGCCATTCATGAGCGGACTTTTAAACCAACAACAATAATATTATTTGTACCAAATAATCGTATCTACTGAACAAATACTTTGAAAAAAAAAAAAATGAACAAATACTTTGACAAAAAAAAAAAAAAAAAAAAAAAAAAAAAAAAAAAAAAAAATGACCTGATTACTGGAAGTTTACACCCACAACTTCTGTGCCTAGCTTGTGGAAGTGTGAGTTTAGTCCTTTGCAAGTCATGTCCAATGGATCAACGCCATCTGTTGTTGAACTAAAAGGCCTCGTGCGAGATCCTATTTGAGGATTTTACTACGAGTGTACATATGGAGTACATGGCTGCGTATATCTTTCATTGTGCATATATACATATCTACGTTATCTATGATATGCATAATCTATATGCGTATAGCCTATATGTATTAATTATAAGCATATATATATATATATATATATATACTCATATTGTACACTTGAATGATGATGATGTATATTTGAATATTTAACTTTTTACATATATATAATATATATATATACATTCATATATATATATGTATATATATATGTATATATATATGTATATATATATGGATAAATATCAACACAACCATCGTGTTCAAATAGAAATAAATTTCTACCTCATACTTGGGATCGAACGCTAGCCCCTTCTAATGAAAGGCCAGGTCGAAACCAACCATGCCACGAGAGCCCATAAAAGGAAATCTGAACCTGACACTAATCTAGCTGTCCGAGGATTTACCTGGTGAGACATCAGTCTCTTTACCAGCGAGGTTTTACCAGATTTCCCCGGGCCACCACGTGACACAATTGGTAGTAATTCATTCAAATTACCCCTAATGAGTCAATATGGATAAATATCAACACAACATCGTGTTCAAATAGAAATAAATTTCTACCTCATACTTGGGATCGAACGCTAGCCCCTTCTATATATATATATATATATATATATATTAAAAGTGGAATAAATTAATTTTACCTTAGGAGTGGATAGTTCCATCCATAGAATACAAACACAGAAGTCATTTATAATCCCCATTTGTGGAGAGAGAGAGAGAGAGAGAGAGAGAGAGAGAGAGACTTCAACACATTCCTGTGATAGTATTTTCAATTAAATAATTCTAAAGTAAACTGCCTTCTAACATTATGCAAACTTGAAGGAACAAAAATTATGTCATATTAGCTATAAAAAAAAAAAAAAAAAAAAAAAAAAACGGACACAAAGCCTTGACTTCAATAGCTGTAATAGCTATGTTGAAAGAGACCTTCCGGAATAAATACTATCTTTAGAATACCAGTATATTCACCACAGGTATTCTATATTTGCTAAATATTTAACCCTTGGGAATTTTTATTTGCTTTACTTGTATGTTTATTTACGATTTCATTGAGTGACGATTTGCCTCCCTAGCATGTTTATTTAAATCATTAGTGTACACAACCCGTCAATAATGACGGGTAAATATCTATGTAATTATGCACACACAGATTCAACCCCTAACTCTTCCTTACTACCACACGGCAGTTTGGGCAATTTGTGGGAGATTCTCGTTTCCACTTTGCGTGACAGGAAACACACACACACACACACACACTATATATATATATATATATATATATATTTCTACCTCATACTTGGGATCGAATGCTGGCCCCTTCTAATGAAAGGCCAGGTCGAAACCAACCATGCCACGAGAGGCCATAAAAGAAATCGGAACCTAACGCTACCCAGCTGTTAAGAATTTACCTGGCGAGACATCAGTATGAGGTAGAAATTTATTTCTATTTGAACACTATGTTGTGTTGATATTTATCCATATATATATATATATATATATATACACGTATATATATGTATATATATGTATATATATCTATAAATATATATATATATATATATATATATAGATATAGATATACACATATACAGTTTGCGTCATACCATGTCTATTTACACGCTAATTGTTTGTCTACTTCACTTCATAACACAGTAAGTTATTTATGCAACTGCAAGCCTGCAGATGTGTAATCTAACAAATACTAACTGGTGAACGTTCATTTCCAAACATGTTTCAATACTTTAGTGCATGTTTAAAGGTTTAAAGGTTTAAAGGCCACTCATGAATGGCAGAGGCAAGGGACAGTGACATTGCTCTATCAAGCAGGACAATGCACTAGAGACTTAACATGCTCTGATGGAATTTCATTATCAGTATTCTATTTTTTAAGAGAAAAAAAAATTACT
>NC_090766.1:5867929-5885429 GCF_036898095.1 Palaemon carinicauda | reverse complement strand
TATATATATATATATATATATATATATATATATATATATATATATATATATATATATCAACCACACACACATATATAAATATATATATATACATATATATATATATATATACATATGTGTGTGTGAGTGTGTGTGTGTGTGTAAATATCAACCACAATGGCATTTAATACCGAATTCTACCTTGGGAACACATATCCACTGGAATTCATTTATGGTAATAGCTTCTGGCTGGGCAGAGATTCGAACTTGTGCCACTCAGCCGAAAACATGCCTGTGAAGACTCTACCAACTCATATATATATATATATATATATATAAATATATATATATATATATATATATATATATCATGAAAAACAAATCCAAAACAAATAAAACATAATTCCTGCCAACTACATATAACATAGTGTCAATTGTGTCATGGCAATGTCAAAACAGTTCATACTCCCCTCCCAAAAGAGAGGGAGAGAAAAAAAAAAGTCACTGACGGCATAACTAAAAGCTTCTTCTGACATATGCCCATCTGCTCCATAACACTTCCCCCCCCCCACCCTTTATACAAGGCAACAACGAGACACCTAAGTGACAGCGTGAATGTCAGTGAATACCTGCATCGCAGAGTAGGTATAATCTGCCACGTCCTTACCAGCAGAGGGGGGAGTATAGTCCTGAGAGTAAAACTGATTACTCAGCACCTCTCTCTCTCTCTCTCTCTCTCTCTCTCTCTCTCTCTCTCTCTCTCTCTCTCTCTATGTATGTATGTATGTATGTATGCATCTATCTATCTATCTCATGTAATCAATGGTGAAGCTTCAAAGTGCACATCTTCTACAAGCGGAGTACCTCAAGGATCCGTCCTTGGACCATTGCTATTTCTGATCTATATTAATGATATAGATTAAGGATTAACTAGTAGAATAGCCAAATTTACCGACGCTACTAATCTAGGCATAAATGCTGAGAATCAGAAAACAGAGAAGCCTTAAGAGACGATCTAATGTAGCTAGGAGAATGGTCCAGAAAATGACAAATGCCTCTCAACTGTGGGAAATGTAAAGTCATGCACATAAGTCATAGTAACCCACACTCAGATTACCCATTGCTGTGTAATGAAATAGAGTGGACCAGGAGGAAGCTCTTGTTATTACTATCAGCAACATTTTTAAGTTTACCGAACAGAGCATAAAATGATGAAAAGAAAGCACAGAGACTAATAGGTTACATAAAGAGAAAATTCAAATACAGAAACAAAGACACTGTACTACAGTTGTACACATCACTAGTAAGACCCCATCTAGAATACAGAGTCCAATTTCTGGGCTCCAAGTATTCAGAAGGATATAGATAGACTGGAAGCAGTACAAGCTAGGGCCACCAAACTAGTTTCAACACTAAGGCAATTTGAATATAGACGGAGGATGGAAAGTTTGAAAATTTTTGATCTACAAAGTCGATGACTAAGGAGACAGTTAATAGAGGCTTTCAAAATTCTTTAAGGAATAACAAATGTAGATTGCAACAATCTATTCACGCTTAGCACAAATCAGTCCAGAAGTAACGGATACAAACTGGAATTGAGAAGATACAACACAACTCAATGTGGCAATTTCTTTATATAACAAAATAGCATATACATGGAATAGACTTCCAGCGGATGTAGTGAACAGTAACACGGTAAACGAGTTCAAGAATAAGTTAGGCAAGATCATAAGAACTCTCTAAATACTTAAACTAAATCGCTCTACTAAAGAGCAAATGGAGTCTCAGCTGATGGATTAAAGTCTTTGAGACATCCAGAATCCATGTAACTCTCTCTCTCTCTCTCCCTCTCTCTCTCTCTCTCTCTCTCTCTCTCTCTCTCTCTCTCTCTCAGCGGATGTAGTAAACAGTAACACGGTAAACGAGTTCAAGAATAAGTTAGGCAAGAGCATACGAACTCTCTAAATGCTTAAACTAAATCGCTCTACCAAACAGCAAAAGGAGTCTCCGCGGATGGACTAAAATAACTCTCTCTCTCTCTCTCTCTCTCTCTCTCTCTCTCTCTCTCTCTCTCTCTCTCAATAACTTCGTATAGATGTCATATAAAAAATGACGTGGTACACCATTAACTAATTACACAATTAGATCCTTCATTAGGTTCACATTACTTTATATGGGTTAATATACCGAGAGAGAGAGAGAGAGAGAGAGAGAGAGAGAGAGAGAGAGAGAGCGGGTTCAAGTAGAGAATTCCTGAAACACTGTATGAAGGAATCTGTCTTCCAGATAAAGCCACACTCCGCTATTTCGCTTCACTTGCTCCTGATACACCAAGTCACAATGAACCCTCTACGATACAGTACCAGAACAGAGAGAGAGAGAGAGAGAGAGAGAGAGAGAGAGAGAGAGAGAGTTATTTTAGTCCATCCGCGGAGACTCCATTTGCTGTTTGGTAGGGCGATTTAGTTTAAGCATTTAGAGAGTTCGTATGCTCTTGCCTAACTTATTCTTGAACTCGTTTACCCTGTTACTGTTTACTACATCCGCTGAGAGAGAGAGAGAGAGAGAGAGAGAGAGAGAGAGAGTTACAAGGATTTTGGATGTCTCAAAGTCTTTTTAGTCCATCCGCAGACTCCAAATGTTTTTCTCAAGGAAAATGTTTCAATCTCATTCCAGTGAATGTTCTTCTAATGAAAACCATCTATAAATCTCAAAAAAAAAAAAAAAAATACTTTTACATAAAAACAAAAACAGAGAAAAACAAAAACATCAAAGACTCCAGAAAACATCACACCTTATTTACATGAAATCCTACGGTTTCCCTTTACCGATTTTCCTTTGGGAACAATTTTTCTTTTCTAAGGAAAAGAAAAATTGTATCCTAGGTCCTTTGAATATTATACATTTAGTTTAAAAAATGTCATTGTGACATACTGACGCTTACAACCGACACATCAAGCCTGTTGACAGTTCCTTTGATTTTGTTTCAGCCTTTTTTTTTTGTGTTAATATTTTCTGCATAACAGAAAATGTGAGTTGTTCTCTCTCTCTCTCTCTCTCTCTCTCTCTCTCTCTCTCTCTCTCTCTCTCTCTCTCTCTCTCTCTCTATATATATATAAATATACATATATATACATATACATATGTATACATATACATAGTGTATATATATAGGCCTTTTTATATATATATATATATATATATATAATGTACGTGTGTTCTATCAAGCCACAAATGACGTTAAATATACCTTCGAGATTCGGGACTCTAAAGGTATTTACAGCTTAATATATATATATATATATATATACATACATACATATATATACACATATGTATGCATATTCATATATATTTAAAAACAAACACACACACACACACTAAGATACCCTACTCCAAATTCCCAAAACCACAGAAACATCTCTATCCTCCTCAGAAGAATCCTAGAGTAAAGGAGGCGGAGGAAGGAGCGGTTGATTCCATTCGAGGCCTCTTCCCCCGATTCCCTTTGAAGTCAGTGCCACGTCTGGAAGCATGGTGGGCCTGGAAGGCAGTTCCAGACCGTGGGTAGGTCGGTTTATTTAAGCCTAACGCTTGTACGGCCAAGACAAATACACTTTAGGATTTCTCGACGCTGTTCTTAACTGTATTTTTTGTTTCTTTTAAATAGGGAGGGAAGGGTCGTCTCCCTAGATCGCGTATAATGAAATTGGGTGGGGCCTTTGGGAATAATTCAAGTAATTAATGCTAGTATTAAACCATACACACAGACAAACACACACACACACACACACATATATATATATATATATATATATATATATATATATATATATATATATATATATATATATATATATATATATATTATATATAACGGATTTTGAGCGAAGCGAAAAATCTATTTTTGGGTGAGATAGCCATGTCGTCCTGATGGAAGTTCCTATAGGGTAGCTTCCTGGGGTATATTACAACTACGGCGATATTCCCAGAGAATTTACCTTAAGGTACCAGAATTCTAACTCCTGGAGCGAGTATCCCTCGTGAAAGGGATATCGCGACATATCAGAGGACGTATTCTAGACACGTCACATGGCAATCTACGACCTGAACAGAGATTCGTCTCGTAGGAGGGAGATTGACGAGATACGAATTCGGGAAAGAAAAAGGGGAGCCGCTCCCAAGGCTTCCCTATCCCCCGATTCGTATGCGTGCCTGGCGCCAATCCTGGCGCCATCTGTATTCCTTGTAGCGTACACGAGGTGCTACAGATACTGTATGTAGGGAGGGGTCCTACAGCCCTTTCTTAGAAAGGCAAGGGCGGGTCCATCAGGACGACATGGCTATCTCACCCAAAAATAGATTTTTCGCTTCGCTCAAAATCCGTTTTTTGGGCTCAAGCCATGTCGTCCTGATGGAAGTGTACCAGAGCATTACTGTATCTGTGGATTCTCAGAACGTGCCGTACTCCCCGGAGATATTTATTCCCGGTCGACTAGACCTAGAGACCTAAGATGTTACCGTTATACATCTTTTCAACTAACTATAAACTATGTTAGAGCTTCCTGCCCCCTACAGGGAAGAGTCCTACTAGACTCTGGAAAGTCTCGAAGAGTACATATATCTATGTATGAATACCAGGCAAGCTAATATAGTGGTCTCGCCCTATATTAAGTAAAGCATAGTTTGTATAGAACCACTGCGTCAATATATTGACCAGTCATCCGCACAATACTTGTATTGGACAAAGGTTTATATCCGCATAGGAAGAAACTAATAAAACCGCCCTCGTCCCTTTATGGGACGGAGTCCTCCCATTAGGGGACTTACATAAACCAATGCAACATAGCTTGCAAAACAGAACAATTCTATCAGAATTATCCCAGATAAGATACATAGAATTAAAATGCTCAATTATACCAATAAATTGACACAGGTGAAAGAGACGCAAGGTTCTCAAGAACAAGTTTATTGACAGATAATAAACAGACAGGTTAACAACAAATATATATATTTATATAAAAGAGGGTAACCCAAAACTTTAAGCATAAGTATGATAGTAAACAGAACTTGTTTATCTGAAAGAAAAACCATTAAACACCACTTTAATGAGATACCAAGGTATCAAAAATCTGTATTACAAATCAATCACATTAGCGTTAGAAACGCTTGGCACACATGTCTGAACTTATGCAAGGTTCACCTTTGAAGGAAGGAACAGTCTATATGGGCACTTGGTGCCCTCATTTAGTTTGTAGTACAGTATGTACCTACACACTCACCCTGGACTTAATCGTCCCAATTAAGACCACTGTTCCTCGCAGAGTTAAACAGTAGGGTTAACTACACGACCCACTGCTACCACAGATCTCTTAAGTTCCTCTACTTGCTTCGCATAGTGGCGAAAGAACACCCTGGAAGACTTCCAGCCCGTGTATGAACGGAGATGTTCAAAATCCATACAATTAAAGAAATTTAGGGATGAGGCAACTTTCCTCGGATCGTGACCTGCGGGTGTACTGTCAGGATCCGCTCTGCGAATAAAATATGTCATTTTCGCTCTGAGTTGATTCAGAGATAAATTTGAGCCTGATGTTTCTCCCCTGAATAGTTGACTACCCTTGAAGTCTGAAGTTCTACGAAGATAGACCTTTAGGCATTCTACTGGACATAGAGATGCATCTTCTTTCAGAGGACAGATTCTCCAGGGACCCCACCTGTTGGTGAGTAACTCATTCTTGGCGAGAAACGTAGGATCCGGAAACAGGTTCAGCTCCCCCCCATCCAGGAACTGAACACGACCTGCCTCTCTCGAGAGGGCTACGATCTCACTAACCCTGGCCCCGGACGCGAGTGCAAATAGGAAAATAACTTTTTGCGTCAAATCCTTTAACGCACATTCTTCATTGCTCAACAAGGAGGCGAAATGAAGAACTTTGTCTAAAGACCATGAGATGGGCTTTGGAGGTGCTGAAGGTCTGAGCCTAGCGCAGGCTTTCGGAACTTTATTAAAGATCTCGTTACCTAGGTCGATCTGGAAGGCAAATAAAATGGGTCTCATCAAAGCCGATTTACACACTGAAATCGTGTTAGCTGCCAATCCTTGGCCATGGAGGTGGATGAAGAAAGATAAGCAGAAATCTGTTGAGATCTCCTGCGGATTCTTTGCCTTTACAAAGGCCACCCATTTTCTCCAAGATGACTCATATTGCCTTCTAGTCGATTTGCACTTGTATTCCTCTAGGAAGTCTATGCTGGCTTTCGAAATCCCGAAGCGCTTTCTCACCGCTAGGGCGAGAAAATCATGAGCTGCAGGGTCTGGATTTTCTGTAATGAAGCGCAGACAGTCGACTTCTGGACTCGCTGGGTCAGAACTGGATGTGGTAGCGGCACGAACTTCATCTGTAGTTCCAACGCCAAGGGGAACCACATGCTGTTCGCCCACTTGTGGGCCACTATTGCCGCTACCCCCTTGAAGGATCTCAGTTTGTTGAGGACCCTCAACAGAAGGTTGTGAGGAGGGAACAGATAAATCCTGGACCATCTGTTCCAGTCGAGGGACATTGCGTCCACTGCTTCCGCTAAGGGGTCCTCGTACGGGGACACGTACAGGGGCAACTTCTTGTTGTCTTTCGTCGCAAAGAGGTCTATTTGCAGTTCTGGGACTTGATTCAGAATGAAGGAAAATGATCCTGCGTCTAAGGACCATTCCGACTCTATCGGTGTGAACCTGGATAGAGCGTCCGCTGTCACATTGCGGACTCCTTGAAGGTGAACTGCCGACAGGTACCACTTCTTCTTTTCCGCCAATCGGAAAATGGCTAACATCACTTGGTTGAGAGGTGGTGACCTCGACCCTTGTCGATTCAAGCATCTCACAACCACCTCGCTGTCTGTCACCAATCTTACGTGGATCGAGTGACGCGGGGAGACTTTCTTTAAGGTAAGGAGCACTGCCATAGCTTCTAGAAAGTTTATATGAAAGGTCCTGAATAGCTTGGACCAAGTCCCCTGGACTTTTTTCCGATGAGAGTGACCTCCCCATCCCTCCTTTGAGGCGTCTGAGTGAATCGTCAACGACGGGGGAGGTGGCTGAAGAAGAACAGACTTCTTTAGATTTCTGGCTTGGGACCAAGGTCTGAGAAGAGTACGTAGCCGAGGCGGCACTGGTCTTCTCAGGTCTCTTCGCGCGTTTGATGCATACCTTCTCCAAACTCCGGTTGCATCCTTTAGCTGTGCTCTTAGCACTGGGTCTGTCACTGAAGCAAACTGGAGAGAGCCTAGTACCCTCTCCTGTTCGCGTCTTGATATCCTTTCGGAATCTAGAAGTCTCTTGACAGAGCCCGCTATCTCCTTCCTTTTCTTCATTGGGATGGAGAAACTGTGTGACAAAAGGTCCCAGTGGATTCCCAGCCACTGGAACTTTTGGGATGGAGAAAGTCGAGACTTTTTCTTGTTGATCTTGAAGCCTAGGTACTCTAGGAACTGGATCACCTGACTGGAAGCTTGCAAGCATTCGGTCTCGGATGCTGCCCACACCAGCCAGTCGTCCAGGTAGGCTACTACCTGAATTCCCTTTAGGCGTAATTGTTTGAGAGCTGCGCTCGCAAGCTTCGTGAAAATCCTTGGGGCTATGTTTAGCCCGAATGGCATGGCTCTGAAGGCGTACAGTTTCCGTTGTAGCCTGAACCCTAGGTAGGGGGAGAGTCGACGGCTGATTGGAATGTGCCAATAGGCGTCTGACAAGTCTATAGAGACTGAGTATGCCCTCTTGGGCAGTAAGGTCCTTATGTGTTGCAGTGTTAGCATCTTGAATTTGCAATTCACTATGAACTTGTTGAGTGGTGACAAGTCCAGAATGACTCTGAGCTTTTCCGAGTCTTTCTTGGGAACACAAAACAGCCTCCCTTGGAATTTGATGGACTTCACCTTTCGGATCACATTTTTCTCCAACAGTTCTTGAACGTACTCCTCCAAAATGGGGGTGGAGTGTTGGAAAAACCGAAGGCATGGGGGTGGAGTGCTGTACCAGCTCCAACCCAGTCCATTCTTGAGTAGGCTTTGGGCCCAGGGATCGAAGGTCCAGCGATCCCAAAATTTCATCAGTCTCCCTCCTACCGGTATCATTTCACTTGGACTGCCGTCCTGAGGTCTTGCCTCCCTGACCACGACCACCTCTGAATCCCCTTCCCCTTGAGGGGCGCCTAGACGAGCCTCTGGCTGCTCCTCTAGGTTTTGCACGAAAGGAAGAAGACTGTCCTTCGAACGTTGGGGCGAATGTGGTTGACTGACCTGGCACCGCCTGGGGTACCCACTGAAAGGCAGTCGGGGTTTGTGCCACCATCTGGGGCACTGGAGGCAAAGGCAATTGCAGTTGCTGTTGCTGTCTATAAGGCTTGGCTGGCCGAGATGGTAGCCTAGTCTTCATATTCTTCCTCTTTGGTTGAGGACCCTCATCCGGGGAAGATTTTCTTTTGATAGCCAGGCCCCACTTCTGGAGAAGATTTCTATTCTCCACGGCGGCCTTATCAACAACCTCTTTGACCACATCGGTAGGGAAAAGGTCTTTTCCCCAAATGTTGGAGGAGATTAACTTCCTTGGCTCGTGTCTCACCGAAGCCCCGGTGAACACGAACTCCCTGCAAGCTCTCCTTGCCTTGACGAAGCTATAAAGGTCCTTCGTCACTGTGGCTAAGTGAGACTTAGCCACTACCATGAACATTTCATGGACCTTGGGGTCACTTGCCATCGTCTCGAGAGTAGTCTGATGAGACATTGAGGCAGCCAGTCTTTCTCTTGTCTCGAACTCTCTTCGTAAAAGAGATTCGGACAGCTTGGGGAGGTCCTCGCCGAATTGCCGTCCGGCAATATCAGCCTCCAACTTTCCCACTGAGAATGTCAGATGGACATCCTTCCAGTCTTTGTGGTCCATAGGTAGAGCCAGCGACAAGGGTTTACACTCCTCCAGGGAGGGGCAAGGCTTGCCGGCCTCGACTGCCTTTAGGACAGCCGCAAACCCTTTCTGTAAAAAGGGGAAGGCTCTATCAGGAGAGGACACAAACGAAGGGAGCTTCTTGCTCAATGCAGCTACCTTCGAATTCGAGAAGCCCCTCTCTTTCATCGAGGATGAAAGTAGGGCTTGAGCCTTAGCGTGGTCCATAACAATGACCTCCTTCGGCTCTGTCTCCTCCCTTGAAGCTGGTTCTTTTCTCAGCCGGACATAGCAGTCCGGATATGATGCCTTGCTGGGCCAGAATTCTACCTCCTCTAGGGGAACTGAACCCAGCTTATCCGAAATGACGATCTTTCCAGTCGTCATCGGCATGTGCTCAGCATACCTCCATGGGTTAGCATCTGAGCATATGGGAAGGTCTTTCACATTGAGCCTTTTCCGGGGCCCATGTGATTCTGCCAGGGACTGCATACGCAGTTCCATTGCAGCCGCCTTCTCCTGATTCTCCTTCTGCATTTGTTGGATCATTCCAACAATCGAAGAGAGGGCCTGTCCCAGTTCTACTGGGAGGCCAGCCGATGTTGATGGGATAGGCTCCGGCATCTGAACCGGAGTAGCCGACACCTCGTCGACCTCATCCTCTACGACATCCGGGGTTTGAACTTGATCCTGACCTTCTGCCAGGAGGTCTTCTTCCAAACGATCGTCCAGGTCAGACATCCTGTCACACAACTGGATGTCTTGCATCGCATCTGCGACTTCCTCGTCCACCTGGACTTGATCTTGAAGGATCTCCTCTTGAGGCTGGGGAATCACTGCCTCAGCTGATGCCTGGGGAAAAAGATACGCCCTCATCTTCTCACTTGGAAGATAAGGGCCAGAGGTGTTCTTCTTGAAGCCCCTTACCCAAGTACGAAGCTTTTCCCTAGCTATATCCCTTGATTCCGCCGTTCTAGGGGAATCAAAAGCCTCAGTAATCAGGTTAGTGCATACAGTACATACCTGAGGGTCCCAATACTGGAGATCATCCTTGGAGACAGCGCATGCTGTGTGTCTCCTACAACACTCATGTCCGCAGAGGTTCTTGCTGCGGACATTGCAGAAAACATTTCCGCACTTCGGAGGATCCTCCTGTAAAGAGAAGAAATTTCCATGAGTATCAAGTGAACTATGTATCACTGGATATGCATAGTATAGCATAACAATTCATAAATGAAAGACACACACTTATGTTTCCCTCACAACCCATTGTTGCAGCCTTCCAGATAATAAAATCAAAAATGGTTTATCTCTACTAGAGTAACCAATGCAAGGTTTCCAGAGGAAACAGGTGGAGCTCACACCTAGGCAATGATTTTAAAAATCCTGGATAATAGACGGGGAAGAACTCTGCTTCCTGTCTGAGGGCAACAGCAAAGGGCTGTGTAAGAAAACACAATAGTGTTAGAAGATACAGTGCTGTACCTAAACTTTTACTATAGTTTTCTTCTTACTGTATATGCTATACAGAAGAATACTAGTACAGTATAGGAGGATGTGTGCCGGCCTGCCTTTGCCGGCCGGCACACACCACAATTAGCTTTAAAGTATACTACTTAACAGCTATAGGGCGGCAGCCCTCTGGTTCAAATGCCTGTGCCGGCGGCAGCAGCTGCCGGCCAGCAACAGCCAGTGTTGGCCGGCAATGATTGCCGGCCAGCAACTACACAAGGTAGTACCCAGCTGCCGGCCACACTCTTGGTGACCGGCAGACAAGGACTGACATAAGCCGGCCGGCAAAGGTACAAGACCGATGCCAGCCGGCAGCAAAAGAACCAGAAGACTACACCTGCCCGGCTGCCGGCCTCATAGGCCGGCTGCCGGGACAGGTACAGCACTAGAAGAAAATAGAATGGATGCCGGGATAAGAGTGTACACAACCCCCCAAGCCCGGCAACCGAAAGAGTGCATATAAGGAAGGGGAGAAACTTAATTCAGGCTTCCTTGACCAATGCCGTCCGGCTCTGCCGGCAGGCATGGATGAGGGACCAAGAGAGGTCCGGGCAGCACTCGAAAACATAAGACCCTTGCCGTCCAGCGTCTCTGCCGGCCGGCAATGGGCTTAGTCAATCCATATCCCAACCTATACTAGGTCCAGAAGTAGAATGACATATGGTACAGTAATACCCCTGCCGGCCAGCTCTGCCGGCCGGCAAGGTACAGTACAGTAATGGCTAGGCCATTACGGAGATAGAGGGGGAAGGGACAAGAGGGTCCTGCCAACCTTGCTTTAGTGACAGATCACCCGCAGCCAAGAACTCTGTCTTAGCCTAAGGGAGATCTAAGGGAAAGGGCCAGCGCAGTAGTATAATACCTGCCAGCTTCCAGAGCACCAAAGCAAGGAAGGCGTTGCAACTCCCAAGGGAAGATTTATCCTCCCCGAGAACAGCAACAGGACTTAGTCTGGTCGATCACACAAGAAGGAATCATAACTACAGAAACCTTCGACAGTGACCTAAGGGAGCTCAGCTCCCTTTGTAAGTGTTAGGTCAGCGAGGGAGACTCTGCCCCAAGCCAAACAACACGGACTCAGACTAAAAACTCTGTTGTTCTGTCCCTCTTTGAACCAGACTCTGCTGGAACAGGAAGGTACAGTAACACCCTAGTATAGTTTTATCGAAAATAAATTCGGAAAAAACCACTTAGGGATAAGCCCAAGGCTTAAACAGAGGGAAAGGGATTGCATACCTTCTCCGAAGAAAAGAAAGCAACCGGGGAGTATAATAAAGTATACTAAGGCTCCATAAGCAACTAGCCTAGGCACCAAGAGAATCGATTACCTAATTCACCGAAACTCTCACGTATACAATCTTGGAAATATTCCACACAGTCTAAAATGTATAAAATATAGCCTAAAGCTTCAATAAAATTTTAATTACACTCGGAAAAACCATAATCATGCATTAAGTACTAGGACCAAACGACTAGGCTACATGGCCTAGCGTAGGCCAGAATGGCGAATACTTCGCCAAATAATACTAAGCACGAAAGG
The DNA here is from genome assembly GCF_036898095.1 of Palaemon carinicauda. NCBI lineage: Eukaryota > Metazoa > Arthropoda > Malacostraca > Decapoda > Palaemonidae > Palaemon > Palaemon carinicauda. The sequence continues at coordinate 5,873,466 of NC_090766.1, read as the reverse complement.
AAATCCTATGTAAAGCTAAATAGCTAAATTTTATTAAGCAAAACAACCAGGAATGTCACTCTGACTAACTAATTTATACCTAGCGAGTGACAGTGTCCAGGACACCTCTGGTAGGCTACGGCTCTTGTATCAAAGATTAATCCTATTAATCACTCAAAATTTTACCAAGAGCCTACATTTATACATAACAGACACTATACTCAACTTATCCGAGGTCAACGAAGACGAAGAAGCCATGAAAAGCTGAATAAATCCAAGATTTGCGAGAAAAACAGGAAAAAACACCGAGTTGTTAAGCTACGCAAAAAGGAATACAGATGGCGCCAGGATTGGCGCCAGGCACGCATACGAATCGGGGGATAGGGAAGCCTTGGGAGCGGCTCCCCTTTTTCTTTCCCGAATTCGTATCTCGTCAATCTCCCTCCTACGAGACGAATCTCTGTTCAGGTCGTAGATTGCCATGTGACGTGTCTAGAATACGTCCTCTGATATGTCGCGATATCCCTTTCACGAGGGATACTCGCTCCAGGAGTTAGAATTCTGGTACCTTAAGGTAAATTCTCTGGGAATATCGCCGTAGTTGTAATATACCCTAGGAAGCTACCCTATAGGAACTTCCATCAGGACGACATGGCTTGAGCCCAAAAATATATATATACAGTATATATGCACATAGTATGGGTGTGTTATCGATACACACATCGATAAATGCATATAAATATATATAATTATATATAGAGTATATGCTTATAGCATCCTGCTTTTCCAACTAGGGTTATAACTTAGTAGTAATAATAATAATAATAATAATAATAATAATAATAATACACATACCCATATATGTTCATATAATATGTACATCTATCTATATACCAAGGCACTTCCCCCAATTTTGGGGGGTAGCCGACACCAACAATGAAACAAAACAAAAAGGGGACCTCTACTTTCTATGTTCCTTCAGCCTAATCAGGGACCCAACCGAGTTCAGCTGGTACTGCTAGGGTGCCACAGCCCAACCTCCCACATTTCCACCACAGATGAAGCTTCATAATGCTGACTCCCCTACTGCTGCTACCTCCGCGGTCATCTAAGGCCCCGGAGGAAGCAGCAGGGCCTACTGGAACTGCGTCACAATCGCTCGCCATTCATTCCTATTTCTAGCACGCTCTCTTGCCTCTCTCACATCTATCCTCCTATCACCCAGAGCTTTCTTCACACCATCCATCCACCCAAACCTTGGCCTTCCTCTTGTACTTCTCCCATCAACTCTTGCATTCATCACCTTCTTTAGCAGACAACCATTTTCCATTCTCTCAACATGGCCAAACCACCTCAACACATTCATATCCACTCTAGCCGCTAACTCATTTCTTACACCCGTTCTCTCCCTAACCACTTCGTTCCTAACCCTATCTACTCGAGATACACCAGCCATACTCCTCAGACACTTCATCTCAAACACATTCAATTTCTGTCTCTCCATCACTTTCATTCCCCACGACTCCGATCCATACATCACAGTTGGTACAATCACTTTCTCATATAGAACTCTCTTTACATTCATGCCCAACCCTCTATTTTTTACTACTCCCTTAACTGCCCCCAACACTTTGCAACCTTCATTCACTCTCTGACGTACATCTGCTTCCACTCCACCATTTGCTGCAACAATAGACCCCAAGTACTTAAACTGATCCACCTCCTCAAGTAACTCTCCATTCAACATGACATTCAACCTTGCACCACCTTCCCTTCTCGTACATCTCATAACCTTACTCTTACCCACATTAACTCTCAACTTCCTTCTCTCACACACCCTTCCAAATTCTGTCACTAGTCGGTCAAGCTTCTCTTCTGTGTCTGCTACCAGTACAGTATCAATATGTACATAAGTGTATATATATACATATATATACACACACACACACACATATATATATATATATAATACATATATATATATATATTATATATATATATATATATATATATGTACATATATATATATATATATATATATATATATATATATATCCCTCTTGCCCTCAGTCATATCAAAACAAGACCTCATGCCACTACATTCCAGACACAGGTTTGAAACAAGTCGGGATTCCGACACAACATTAAAGGGAGATCCTTTATGGCACTTCTACTGATCCTGTCATAATCCCAAGCTGGAGGAAAAGGATTCCTCTCTCTCTCTCTCTCTCTCTCTCTCTCTCTCTCTCTCTCTCTCTCTCTCTCTCTCTCTCTCTCTCTCTCTCTCTCTAAATTACGATTCATGCTCTCTCTAACTTATGATTTATGCTCTCTCCCCATCTCTTTAACTTTCAAATTATGATCTCTCTCTCTCTCTCTCTCTCTCTCTCTAACTTATGATTTATGCTCGCTCCCTATCTCTTTAACTTACAATTTATGATTTCTCTCTCTCTCTCTCTCTCTCTCTCTCTCTCTCTCTCTCTCTCTCTAACTTACAATTTATGCTCTATCTCTTCAAATTACAATTTATGATTATCTCTCTCTCTCTAAATTGCAATTCTCTCTCTCTCTCTCTCTCTCTTTCTCTCTCTCTCTCTCTCTCTCTCTCTCTCTAACTTATGATTTATGCTCGCTCCCTATCTCTTTAACTTTCAATTTATGCTCTCTCTCTATTACAATTCATGGTCTCTATCTCTTTAACTTTCAATTTATGCTCTCTCTCTCTCTCTATTACAATTCATGGTCTCTATCTCTTTAACTTTCAATTTATGCTCTCTCTCTCTCTCTCTCTCTCTCTCTCTCTCTCTCTCTCTCTCTCTCTCTCTCTCTCAACACATACAAGTATTTTTATCTTACTGTTCAATTACGAGGACTGAGTAATATAGTTATTACACTACGATCAGTAAAAAAAATTAATGAGACATAAAGCACTATTCTCTCTTATTTCTCTTCACATTTTTTTTATAGTTTATATATTTTAATGTTACTGTTCTTAAAACATGTTATTTTAACTGATCATTACTTCTCTTGCAGTTTATCTATTTCCTTATTTTCTTTCCTCCTAGGACCATTTTCCCCTGTTGGAGCCCATGAGCTTAAATCATTCTGCTTTTCCAACTAGAGTTGTAGCTTAGCTAATAATAATAATAATAATAATAATAATAATAATAATAATAATAATAATAATAATAAACATTACAAAAAAAGCCGCAAATAATACTACTTTATTTATGAATGGATTATTAACTGGGATCATGTATAGCTGTGATGCAACCTGCCTACAGTGTTCCGTATAATATGCACTGTTGACACTATAATTCACCATACGTTAATCACCAAACATACACATTTTTATATAATATAACCGTAACATTGAGAAAACTAAAAAAAAAAAGATTCTAATATTACCCTAACATTGAGAAAAATCAATTTTTTTAAATAATATTACCCTAACATTGAGAAAACTCAAAATATTTTTTCTAAAATTACCCTAACATTGAGAAAACTCAAGAAATTTTTTCTAATATTACCCTAACAATGAGAAAACTCGACTCATTTTAACTGTTATTACCTTAACATTGAGACAACTCAACCGATTTTTTTCTAATATTACCTTAACATTGAGAAAACTTGGTTTTTTTTTCTAATTTTACCTTAACATTGTGAAAACTTAACCCATTTTTTTCTAGTATTACCCTAACAATGATAAAACTCAACCTATTTTTTTCTAACATTACCCTAACATTGAGAAAACTCAACCTATTTTTTCTAATATTACCCTAACATTGTGAAAACTTAACCTATTTTTTTTTTAGTATTACCTTAACATTGTGAAACCTCAACACATTTTTTCTAATATTACCCTAACATTGAGAAAACTCAACCCCTTCTCTCTAATATTACCCTAACATCGAGCAAACTCAACCCATTTTTTTAATATTACCCTAACACTGAGCAAACTCAACCCATTTTTTTCTAATATTACCCTAATAATATTACCCTGACCTCAATGAGAGAACTCAACACATTTTCATCTAATATAACCGTAACAATAACCCCGATTTACGTCGCACAACGTACCGGAAACACTCAACCTCCGTAAAAATTTAATTTGACTAAAAACCTATCCAACACGTATTGCATTGCCAACAGCAATCTCGGCCCCACCACGAGCGAGGTCATAATACTTAAGCCTCCCCTCGAAAAGTGGAAAAGAAAACGTCTATTACTCCTTAACGACGTCGATAACACCATTGAGCTTTCTACGCGTCTCGGGGATGGAGGAGGAGGAGGAGGAGGAGGAGGAGGAGGAGGAGGAGGAGGAGGAGAAGAAGAAGGAGAAGCAGGATCAGGAGGAGGAGGAGGAGGAGGGTCAGGAGGAGGAGGAGGAGGAGGAGGAGGAGGAGAAGGAGAAGGAGGAGGAGGAGGAGGAGAAGGAGAAGGAGAAGGAGAAGGAGAAGGAGAAGGAGAAGGAGAAGGAGGAGGAGGAGAAGGGGCAGGTGGAGGAGAAGGAGCAGGATCAGAAACAAGAGGAGGAGGAGGAGGATCAGGATCAGGGGAGGAGGAGGAGGAGGAGGAGGAGGAGGAGGAGGAGGAGGAGGAGGAGGAGGAGGAGGAGGAGGAGGAGGAGGAAGAGAAGGAGCAGGATCAGGAACAGGAGGAGAAGGAGAAGGAGAAGGAGAAGGAGAAGGAGGAGCAGGAGGAGGAGGAGGAGGAGGAGAAGGAGCAGGTGGAGGAGAAGGAGCAGGATCAGGAACAGGAGGAGGATGAGGAGAAGGAGAAGGAGGAGAAGAAGAAGGAGAGGGAGGAGGAGGAGGAGGAGGTAGGACTGAACTTTTCGACATCACCGGGCCTTATCGGATACTTTTTAAAGTTTTCTGAGGTCCTAAGAGTATTTTACAGTCCTGAAGCCAAATCCCTGTATGAAGGGGATTTGGAGAGACCAAAGTTTCTTTCTATTTTAAATAAAAGGATTATAGACATCTTATCTCTTTTAAAAAGGAGAAAGCTAAAAAAAGTCTATAACTCAATCATCTTTCAAAAGGGTAAAAAGAAAAGAAAACTCCTTTATAAAGGGTTTAAAGAATCAAATTCTCTTTTAAAAGAGTTACTTAAAAGGAGTGTTAGAATTTAAAGAGTTGTTTAAAGGAAACTGATCATACAAGAAAACGTTAAAAAGACTAAATTTCCTTAAAAGGGAGATAAAAGAAGACTAAATTTCATAAGCTGGGGGGGGGGGTTTACAAGATATTCCACTAAATTCCCTTAAAGGAGGGGTTCCTTAAAATCAGCGATTACATAATTTCCTTTACAGGAGGATTAAATATATATAAAGAAAATCCTTAAAAAAGTGGATTGAAGATACGCAATTTTAAAAGGTGATGATTAAAGATACCAAATTGCTAAAGAGATGATCAAATATATGTAATTCTTTTAAAAGTGGAATTATATGTTGTAAGAATTAGCAAATTCCTTTTAAAAGTTATCAAACATTTCAAATTCCATTAAAAGGATAATAAGAAATAGCTAATAATAGCAAATTCCAATTAAAAGAGATC
>NC_090766.1:5855429-5862929 GCF_036898095.1 Palaemon carinicauda | reverse complement strand
CAACAATAATAATAATAATAATAATAATAATAATAATAATAATAATAATAATAATAATAAACGTAGAAAACAAGAATTGCGAGAATAAATTTGTCGTAAATAGGAAAAAAAAAAACGGAAAAAATAGTCTACAATTTGAGTTTCTTGATTAAAAAATATTAATGAACGAAGATAACAAACTCTGCGATAAAAAATTTGTGGTAAAACTGAAAATAAAACGGAATAATAGTCTTTACAAGTCGTGCTTTTGAAAAAAAAAAAATAAAAAAATATTAATAAATGTAAACAAAATTTGCGGGAATAAATTTGTAAAAAAAAAAAAAGGGAGAGATTATAGTCCATTTCTTTTAGCGATGCATATTTGCACCGACTCGCAGCGGTGCCCTTTTAGCTCGGAAAAGTTTGCGGATCGCTGATTGGTTGGACGTTTCCGGATCGCTGATTGGTTGCACGAGATAATTCCAACCAATCAGCGATCACGAAACTTTTCCGAGCTAAAAGGGCACCGCTGCGAGTCGGTGCAAATATGCATCGCTAAAAGAAATGGACTATAGTCTGAATGCTCAAACTGTCTGACTCTCGAGTTAATCATCCACGTTCTCCGCCCAGAGAGCTCACGCCTCATATTACGTTTAGAGTTTATTAGCGTTTGAGTCATTCATTCATTTTCATATGAATGCGATTATGAGTTGAATCATTCATGTGGCTTTCGGTTATATTCGTCTTATATTTTAGAATATTATTAGGAGTTTTGTATTTTGACTTTCGTGATATGAAATTCATTCATGTAAATATACTTTTTTACATGAATTTATTTTTATTTCATTCTTATTAAAAAAAAACACAAATTGCAAAGATTGTTCTCTCTCTCTCTCTCTCTCTCTCTCTCTCTCTCTCTCTCTCCAAAAATAAATTACCCCAGAAAGAACATATTCAACCTCAAAGAAAAAATCATCGTAGGTCACTCCCAGTGGTCATCGTGACCCTTCTCTCTCTCTCTCTCTCTCTCTCTCTCTCTCTCTAAAATAAATTACCCCAGAAAGAACATATTCAACCTCAAAGAAAAAATCTTCGTAGGTCACTCTCAGTGGTCATTGTGACCTCCCTCTCTCTCTCTCTCTCTCTCTCTCTCTCTCTCTCTCTCTCTCTAGGTTAAGTCAACTCGGCCGAGTGAATGTGTTTGAAGAGGTCCCTTGTTTGCTAAGTATATTCCCCCACTACCCATGACATCCCCAAGACCAACCCCCCTCCCCCCCCCAACCCCCAAGTTTTCATCCCATGAACGCATTTAAGTGCAAGAGGTAGACTATTATACTCGAACTTCATCTCCTGTAAACGCTGGCTTTACTTTGCCCCGCTTCGCAGGGGGAAACATTTTTGCCAAAAGGACAAAAGGATTTATTTTTTGCTTGCATGCTGCAGTTGTATGATATGGTAATACACACACACAAACATATAAATATATATATATATATATATATATACAGTATATAGTGAATTTATAGGTTTATATGGTAATAGAAACATAATAGATATACATATATATTATATATTTTATTCTATATCACACGTGTGTGTGCATGTGTGTATATATATATATCATATATTATATATATACATACATACATATATATACATACATACATATATATACATATATATATATATATATATACACACACGCATATATATATATATATTATGAATGCCATGATAAATAGGAGAGAGAGAGAGAGAGAGAAAAAAAAAAGTGGCTATCTATTTACTTATATCCCTTCCCCAATGACAACAAAACATCTAAAAAAAAGGAAAAACGCATTCACTCCCAAACACAAACACACAAACGCACTCTCTCTCTCTCTCTCTCTCTCTCTCTCTCTCTCTCTCTCTCTATTTCCCCACTCAAAATTCACGACAGTCGGACACCCAGAGAGAGAAAGTTTGTCCAAGTGGATCTATGAGCATTTTGTCGAGAGCCGACTGGATTGAAGCCTTTGGATGTCAAGTGGTATTTTTTAGAAGCAATGACATTTTTACATTTTATGACCCGCTGGTTTTGTTTTGGGGGTGTAGGGGGTGGGGTGGGGGTTAGGGGTGGGGGATTTTGTTTGCGTTAGGGCGCTATGGTAGACCATGGTAAAACTCATACACAAGAATATTTATTTATTTATATATATATATACACATATATATATAAATATAAATATATATACTGTATATATATGTATATACATATATACATATATATATATATATATATATGTATATATACACATATATATATAAATACACACATATATTTACCTGTATAAATATATATATATATATATATATATAAAATATATAGATATATATACCTGGTATATATACATATATACCTGTATATATCTATCTATCTATCTATATATATATATATATATATATATAGCCTATATATATATATAAATAAACTACTATTATTGTTATTATCAAAAATTAAAATTATTATTATCAAAATTATGAGAATTATGATTATTAAAAATATTCATTTTAATAATTTCAATAATAATCTTAATAATAAGACTCCTCCCATTTCACTCTACAGAAGGGATGAAAGTGCTAGTCCCCCACCTTATTCTTGTCTAGAACTAAATCTGGCATCCAGTCATAGAAGACAGGTGAATGGTCAACCAGGAGAGAGAGAGAGAGAGAGAGAGAGAGAGAGAGAGAGAGAGAAAACATACGTTCAACAAAACGCCTTCAAGTAAACAACCAACTATACGCTTGTCTTACATTATTCGAGAAAACAAAATAAAAGACAAAAAGAAAACAAAAACAAATAAAGAAAATAACAGAACAAAAGATACAAAAACAGGAAAAGGAGCTCTAGGCTCATCCGGATGGCACATCAAATTCAGGAACATAATGATCCAATTCAATTTTCCGCGCAACTGAAAATTTCTTCTCAATTTTCGAAAATGACGGGAAGGGGAGAGGTGGTAGAGGAGGGGGGAGTGAAAGGGGGGGGGGTAATAGCGGAAAAGGAGGAAAGGAGAAGGGAAAGTTGCTTGGAGGAGTTAAAGGAAATAGAGGGACTAGATCAAATTATATTGAGGAATGTTAAGGGTGTAGATGAAGGGAAGAAAAATGTAGACAAAGAAGACAGGGAAGAGATGGTATTAAAAATGGAATAGGGGGAATAGATAAAATTATATTAATTGAGGGAAGATTGGGTGTAGATGAAGGGAAGAAAAATGTAGACAAAGAAGACAGGGAAGAGATGGTATTAAAAAGGGAATAGGGGGAACAGATAAAATTATATTAAGGGAGGGAAGATTGGGTATAGATGAAGGGAAGAAAAATGTAGACTAAGAAGACAGGGAAGAGATGGTATCAAAAATGGAATAGGGGGAATATATAAAATTATATCAAATGAGGAAATATTAAAGGTGTAGATGAAGAGAAGGAAAACGTGTAGACAAAGAAGACAGGGAGGAGATAGCATTAAAAATGGAATGGGGAGACTAGATAAAATTATATTAATTGAGGGAAGATTGGGTGTAGATGAAGGGAAGAAACACGTAGAAAGGGAAGAAAAGAAGAGATGGCAATAAAAATGGAATAGGGGGAATAGATAAAATTATATTAAGTGAGGAAAGATTGGGTGTAGATGTAGGGAAGAAAACTGTGTAGAAAAAGAAAACAGGGAAGATATGGCATTAAAAATGGAAATAAAATCTTAAAATAGAATCGGAAAAGAATGAGAAAACGAAAAGAATGTGGAAAAATAAAAAGAAAAAGAAAAAATTATGCAAGATCAAAAACATAATGCTATGAAAAAGGATGGACCGAGAAAGTAGAATTAGGTGAACGCCAGACTGGGGTTCGAGTCCCGCTCAAACTCGTTAGTTCCGGTGGTCGCTGCAACCTCACCATCATTGTGAGCTATGGAATAGGGTTTTGGAGGAGCCTATAGGTCTATCTGCTGAGTCATCAGCAGCCATTGCCTGGCTCTCCTTGGTCCTAGCTTGGGTGGAGAGGGGGCTTGGGCGCTGATCATATATACTTATGGTCAGTTTCTAGGGCATTGTCCTGGGCATTGTCCTGCTTGCTAGGGCAATGGCACTATCCCTTGCCTCTGCCATTAATGAGCGGCCTTTAAACCTTTAAATAAGGAAGGAAAATGATGGACCGAGAAAGGAGAAATAGAGAAGATCAAAGTAGAAAATAAGAGGAAAACCAAAGAAAGGAAAAAGAATGATTTACAAATATGAGATGCAATTACTAAAGTGAGGGAGGTAGGAAAGGAGGAGGAATAGGGGGAGGTGAGGAATAATGGGGGGGAGGGGAGGAGGAAGTAAATGGTGCATGGAGGGCCGCCGAATTTGAACCACCCTGGGGAAATTATCCTCCTTGCATCTGGCAACAAGACAAGGGCAAAAATACAGTTCTTGTAATTCGTGTTTTTCCATAAAAGTAAAAATGCTAATAAATTCATGAAGATAATATTTGCAAGAATGCATTCAGGTGGTAAAAAAAAAAAAAAAAAAAAAAAAAACAACGAAAATAATAGTCTTTAAATTACGTGTTTCAGATTAAGAAAAAACAATAATAATAATAAACGTAGAAAACAAAAATTGCGAGAATAAATTTGTCGTAAAAGTGAAAAAAAAAGGAAAAAATAGTTTACAATTTGAGTTCTTGATTAAAAAATATTAATGAACGAAGAAATCAAAATTTGCGATAAAAAAATTGTGGTAAAAAAAAAATAAAACGGAATAATAGTCTTTACAAGTCGTGTTTTTGAAATATATATATATATATATATATATATATATATAAACAAAATTTGCGGGAATAAATTTATGTCGTGAGAGAGAGAGAGAGAGAGAGAGAGAGAGAGAGAACAGTCTTTGCAATTTGTGTTTTTTAATAAAAGTAAAATAAAAATAAATTCATGAAAAAAGTATATTTACATGAATGAATTTCATATCACGAAAGTCAAAATAAAAAACTGCTAAAAATATTCTAAAATATAAGACGAATATAACCGAAAGCCACATGAATGATTCAACTCATAATCGCATTTATATGCAAATGAATGAATGACTCAAACGCTAATAAACTATAAACGTAATATGAGGCGTGAGCTCTCTGGGCGGAGAAAGTGGATGATTAACTCGAGAGTCAGACAGTTTGAGCATTCACACTATAGTCCATTTCTTTTAGCGATGCATATTTGCACCGACTCGCAGCGGTGCCCTTTTAGCTCGGAAAAGTTTCGTGATCGCTGATTGGTTGGAATTATCTCGTCCAACCAATCAGCAATTCGTGATCGCTGATTGGTTGGAATTATCTCGTCCAACCAATCAGCGATCCGAAAACTTTTCCGAGCTAAAAGGGCACCGCTGCGAGTCGGTGCAAATATGCATCGCTAAAAGAAATGGACTATAATCACTTCCATAATCTGGAACTCCCCTGTATTTCCCGAGGTCTTTAATCACCTCGTTTCGAATTTGGGAAACCTTGTCCGTCCCTGTTTTCCCATCGTACATACATACATATACCAAGGCACCTCCCCCAATTTTGGGGGGTAGCCGACATCAACAATGAAACAAAACAAAAAAAGGGGACCTCTACTCTCTACGTTCCTCGCCGGCCTAACAAGGGGCTCAACTGAATTCAGCTGGTACTGCTAGGGTGCCACAGCCCACCCTCCCACATTATCCACCACAGATGAAGCTTCATAATGCTGAATCCCCTACTGCTGCTACCTCCGCGGTCATCTAAGGCATCAGAGGAAGCAGCATCGTAAACAATAATAATTATCCGTTTTTATGTATTTTCATAAACTCTAAAATTCAATGTCCGAAGGAATAGACATACCATCATTGTGAGCTAAGGATGGGGGGGGGGGAGAGCCTATAGGTCTATCAGCTGAGTCATCAGCAGCCATTGCCTGGCCCTCCTTGGTCTTAGCTTTGGTGGAGAAGGGGCCTGGGTGCTGATTATATATATATATATATATTATATATATATATATACATACATACATACATAATATATATATATATATATATATGTATATATATATATAGCCTATATACATATATATATATATATATATATATGTATATATATATATATAGCCTATATATATATATATATATACTGTATATGGTCAGTCTCTAGGGGATTGTCCTGCTCGATAGGGCAATGTCACCGTCCCTTGCCTCTGCCATCCAGGAGCCACCTTTAAACCTTTAAGTGTTATATAAACATTCTCTCTCTCTCTCTCTCTCTCTCTCTCTCTCTCTCCATGAATGAAATGGTTACAATAGACGGAACGAGAGATTAACGGGTAAGGCTCATTACTGTCAAGAATTGACGGACGGCGTCTCTAATGAGGGCCGCGTTTGTTGTGTTCTGAAGACTAGACAGGATTAAAGTCCGTGAGATGGAGGACGAGATTAAGAGGGTAGGTCCTAATGAGCTCTTGTGTTTGTTTTGATGCTTGGCCTGCAGGGATGGCTTTAGTCAGACATTCTTAATTGTCCAAAAAAAAAAAAAAAAAAAAAAAAAAGGATTCTTATATAGGTATCAAGCTTCGGTCATAGACATTCTTAATTGTCAAAAGAAAAAGAAAAAAAAAGTATTATATGCAAGGTATCAAGCTTTGGGCAAAGACATTCTTAATTGTTAAGGAAAACAAGAATTTTTATATAGGTATCAAGTTTGGTTACAGACATTAAAAATAAAAAAAAAATATTCTTATACAGGTATCACGCTGTGGGCACAGACATTCTTAATTGTCAAATATATATATATATATATATATATATATAAAGTATTTTTATATAGGCATCAAGTTTGGTCACAGAAATTCTTAATTGTCAAAAAAAAAAAATAATTAAAAAAAAGTATTTTTATATAGGTATCAAGTTTGGTCACAGAAATTCTTAATTGTAAAAAAAAAGTATTCTTATATAGGTATCAAGCTATGGTCATAGACATTCTTAATTGTCAAAAAAGTATACTTATATAAGTATCAAGACTCATTTATTTTTTACTTACTAAGCAAGTGTACATTTTTGCTTCATGTTTAACATTGAGCAAAATTACTTACGCTGTATGTACCATGTGTTAAATTACTTTAAAAACATAGAACAATTTTTCTATTATGTACGAAGTTTCAAATATGTAGGCAGTATGTTGGCCAGGGCACCAGTCACCCGTTGAGATACTACCGCTAGAGTTATGGGATCTTTTGACTGGCCAGACAGTACAAATTGGATCCTTCTCTCTGGTTACGGTTCATTTTCCCTTTGCCTACACACACACTGAATAATCTGGCCTATTCTTTACATATTCTCCCTAGTTGGAAAAGCAGGATGCTATAAGCCCAGTGGCCCCAACAGGGAAAGTGGCTCACTGAGGAAAGGAAACAAGGAAAAAATATTTTAAGGACAGTAACAACATTAAAATAAATAATTCCTACATAAACAATAATAACTTTTATAG